>NW_026556425.1:0-36263 GCF_029017545.1 Prosopis cineraria
CAAGAAGCATACGCAAGCTAAATGAACATGCATCCACTTTAACTTTCCTTTTTAGGTGTTGATTCATTTACTTTGGCTGGGTACAATGCACCAACCACCAAAGAAAGCATATGAGGGAGCACACTCTTGAGATTCTCTTTTTTTTTTTTTGAAAAACAAATGAACATGCTTTTGGCAAAGATGAAAATAAGGAAAATGGGTTTTTTGAGGAGATGGGATGAGGTGATAGGAGTTATTACCTTCTGATCCTGTCGTCGTGGCAGAGGAGATATATCAAATTGGAACGCCGATCACCCAAATATATGATGAAAGCCGCCGAAGCTGCCAAAGAAAATTTTCAAGAATTTCGATCCACGTCCTTGCTCTAGGACTTGGAGGTGAAGAAGGACGCATCCTCGAGCATGCATCGTCGTCAAGCTCATCACCACTGCTTGAATACCCTTGGCTGTGTCTCTGTCTCATAATCCACCTCCCCCTACTGGTGATCCGCCTGACATTGGAGCTAGAAGAAACTCCCCCAACAGTATCACCAAAAACCACTTTGATTTGGTTCTTTGAATTCCGCAACCAAGCAAGCAATTGCGAACAAATCAAAATTGCCGCAGGATTAAGGAAATCTGTTCTACAACGAATCTCGTAGTGATCCGTACTCGTTAGTAGCCAATTCCAAACTAATCCCAAATGATTTTCTTCCAATGAGATTCAGAAACTCAAATCGTGAAAAGAGTAGACAGCACGCCAATGGAGGATGAGTTCACAGAGGACTATGAATCATCATGACGTCGCCGTGAACAACTAAGGAACGATGATACGCAAGAACGAGAATGAGGTATCATGAATTTTGACTAAAACGTATTACGACTTCAATAACCTAGCAAAACTGAATATCAATTACAACAAAAAACCAGAAACCCAATTTAAAGCGATTACAGTTACTGGAAACGGGAACATGGGAAATTCCTTGGTTTGTGAGATTCCGTAATGAATGAAAAGCTGGGCTTTTATAGTTGTTGACGAAACCCAAATGGGGTTTAGTCGTTTGGATGAGAATGTGCATGCGTTGGGCTTTTGTGAAGCAAGATGACGGCGACGAGGTATCTGATTTTCGCTATTCCTCCATCAAAAAGAGGATTTGACGAGAGCAGCGTGGGATGGAGGAGATTCATTTCCTGGAGCTGTAGCGAATACAGCTTTCAATTATTATTTTTTTATTTTTTTTGTTTTTATAATTTCAAATTTTAATGATGTATTCAGTTTTGCATTAAAATAATCAGGGATCTTACAGCATATTAAATGTTACAGTGCCAACTAAGGTTTGAGTTCAAGCTTGGTGTTTAGAAGCCTCGAACATGATTGCGAAAATGCAAGGTCAAATTAAAAAAATAAAACTAATATTTTTAGAAAATAAATATCACTCTCATAGATTACTCACTCATTACATTTTTTTATCTTTAAAATGATATATTTTTTAACAAAGTCTACATACGGTTCTTTCTTAGACCTCAACAGTGTCTTAAAAATCTATCTATTCATTCATGTAAAAGTTTTCTTGTACAGCCGTTTAAATTTTTTTTTGGCAGAATACAACAATTTAATTTATAGAATCACCATCTAACATGTAAAAACCTTTACCATAAAATAAAGGTATGGAGCAACCAGCAAGTGAACACTCCCTATTATAGATGAGAAAAGTGCAAGCCTAACCCATATGGGTTCAATTTTAATGAGCCCGACTCTTAAGAGCTCAGGCTTTTAAACTCATTTTCTCGAAAAAACGGTTAATTTATGAAACTTGGCCTTTATTTTTAAAAAAATTAAAAATAAAAATTTAAAAATAAATGAATACAAATATAAATATAGAATCTTAATTAAGTTTAGAATGAAAATAAAAATCTTTGATCTATATCAACCTTATCAAATTTGATAAATACAAAAATTTATATATCACAAAGTACATCATTAATTATGTTTAAGAAATTAGGGAAAAAAAACAACTGATGTCAATTATTTTGATAGCATAATACTTGAACCGATTCATTTTAGTTCTACATACTCTTTCTAGTTTTAGAAATATATTAACTGAGACCAAAATGGCAACTTAAAAAAAGGTAAAGAAAAAAACATAAAGAAGAAAAAAGGAAGGCAACAGATGAAGAATGAAAGGTAAGAGAGAAAATGATGACTACTTATAGAGATGGAAAACGATGTGAGCCTTAATCCTTATAGGCTCGACCCTTAAGGGTTAAGGTCCTTAAGCCTAGTTTCACAGAAAAATGGCCAATTTATGTACCTTTGACAAAATTTGACCTCTAATTAGCTAGATAAATGAGGTTAAGTATGTAAATTAATGTGGTGTGCAGTTACAGAGAGTTAATGGGTGTTTTTGGTTGTTATTTTAGCCCTAGGATTGAGTTCGAAGCGAGGTTGGGTCACCCAAGCATGAAAAAGTGAGAAAATAAAGAGAAAATTACTCTATGCCACATGCTGTAGCATATGGTTTGAACATGCTGTGGTGTATGGGGACAAGTGTCACAACACAATGTACAAAATTTGTAGAAATAAGAACATGAAACTGATGCAGAAGATGAAAGAAACAAAAGAGTGAATGAAGGGAATGCAAGGAGCTCTATTAAGGCTTAGGATTTGAAAGCATTAAAAGTATTTTGAAGCTTTTAAACACTAGAGGTAAGTTTTTTAAGTTTAAACCTCTCTTTCTCTTCCATTTTTCTTAACGTCGGAAGTTAGGATTTGGTTTAGGAAGATGATTTTTGATCCATAGAGATTATGGGTTTGAACCCATTGATTTAAATAGAGTTAATGAGAGTTGTTTAAGCTACTTAAACCTAGCATTTATGGTGTTATGGGTTTTGGTGGTTGTGGGGTAATAAATACCCAAAAATCTACTATAAATGAGGTAGTTAGAGCAATGTGGCTCCATTAATAGTGATTTAGGAGTTCACTGAAGTTAATAAAAGTTAAAGAAAGCTCATAAATCCTATAGGTACCTTTGTAATAAAGGAGATTAAATTTAAGGTGTATTGAAGTGTTGAACTAAGTGTCAAAAATTATCCTAAAAAAGTATATTAACTGCTATGTCATGACCAATTGTAGACCCATTATCTATTAACACTATTCAAGCTTTGTAAGTGTAAATTTAAGGGGTAAACATTTGACCTTTCAAAAGGTCTGAAGTAATCGGAAGAAATATTTCTTATATTTTTGTGTGTTAATTGATTTATTAATTTATACCTCATAATTGAAGTATGTGAACTTGTTATAAATGTAAGTGTGATATAAATTACTTGAAAAGAAATTTTTATAAAATTGTAAAGTTCAATGACGTGGTACGTGTGAAACTCTATGAAAAAGTATTAGTGGAGTTCTATGACATGGTTTATTTGGAGTTCAATAATGTGGTTTATTAATATAGTTTAATGACTATGTGTTATTCATGGAGTTCCACGAAAGTGTACAATGAGGAGTTTGACAATATGAAGTAAAGTAGAGTTTAATGACTTGGTTATGCGTGTTTATGTAATATTCATTTGTAAATTGAATACAATGATGATATTTTGCATGCATGTGCTTAGAATAATTGCATGCCTTAAAATGTTGCATTATTATGCGTTGCATAGTCATGAGAGGTGAGAGTTCACTTAGGAAGAGAAGTAGGGAATTAAAATTCACGTGATAAGGCTATCACTTGAGCTCAATGGTTTGCCTAGATTTATTATATTTATCATCTCACTTGTTCAATGAGGGATTGTCCTACTTGTTCAATGAAGGACTCAAACCTAGCTAGTTTTTTACTTGTTTAATGAGGAAGTTAAGGAAGAATGACTCCACGTGGTGTGAGAGTTTGGGAGAAACCATGAACCATAAGTAAAATAGGCGACCTTGGCCAGGTAGTCCCTCACGCGTGAATGACTAGGGTAGTCTTAATTTCATAGACGATCCCAGTATGTTATAACCCACAGTTCGTGTCAAAGGTATAAGAAAGATAAAGAAAGGTGTGATTATATATATAATGACAAAGGCATATGATTATCTATATTGTGACCCTAGTGATGAAACTCATATAATTAGCCTTTTATCCATATGAAATTGTGTTACCAAGTCATCATTCCATAAGTATATGCCATTATGAATGAAAAATGTGAATAGTAATTTTGATCATATTAAATGATTTGAGAATGATATCTGTAGCATTCGTAATTTTAAATCAGATTAATTAAGCTCAAATAGATTAATTAAGTGTATCAGTGAGGTGTGTGGCTAGAGAGACCTAATAGACGTGTTTGGTCTCAATTTCAAATCTAAATGCGAATTTAAAGGAGAATCGGGTTACTCGAGAATGGAAGAGGAAGAATTTTTAAAGAAGTGATTATGTACCACACGCCAAAGTTTTTTTAAGGAGCCGCTGTGGTGCATATGTGACAACATGCCTGGAAGAGGCTTTCCGTGGCGTATGGTCAAATTTCTACGGTATTAAGTCATAAAACTGAAGTAAAAGAGGAAAGAAAAACAAAGGGAACCGAGAGAGAGATGAAAGAGTTGAGCTAGGGCTTAAAGAAACTGACTTGTAGGAGTAATTTGAAGCTCATAAACACTAAAATTAAGCTTTCTTACTTAAATCTTTCTCTCTTCTTCCATTTTCTTGACGGTAGAAGTTAGAATTTGATTGATAATGGTGGTTTTCAATCCATAGAGACTATAGGTCCAAACCTATTGACTTAAATAGAGTTAATAGGAGTAGATTAAGCTGAGTAAATTTGATATTTTTGATTTTATAATGATTGATATTGGAGAACATTAAATGTCCGAAATTCTCGTAAATATGATCGTTGGGAATAATGTGATTCCATTAATGACTATTTAAAAGCTCAATGTTATTAATGAAGGTTAAAGAAAGTTAAGAAACCTTGTGGGTACTTTTATATGAGTCAAGAATAAATCTTGAGTATTAAGAAATGTTGAAATGTCAGTAAAAAACAGCTCAAATATAGATATTGATATTTTGCATAGTAAATGCTTGTAGAGTGATTACCACTAACACCATTCAAGCTTCTTGAAGCTTTGGGAGTGAGTAGTTGGGGGTTGAAACTTTTAACCTCTTAAAGATTTGAGGTAACTAAAAAATTTTATCTTATGCTTTTGTGTGTTTATTAGTTTATGAATTTATAATTGATCATTGAAATGTGTAAATTAAAATGAAATGCAAGTGTGGCTTGATTTATTAAAAAATTCACTAAATTGATTATGTGAAGTTTTATGCCTTGTGATGTGAAATTCTTTGAGAACAATATTAATGAATTTTCGTATTATGTTTATTGAGAGTTCAATGACTTTGTGATTTTAGAAGTAACATGAATCTTTATTTATAAAAAGTTCAATAATGTTTAAAATAGTGGAGTTCAATGATTTACAATGATTGAGAAATTAGAGTTCAATGACTTATTTGGTTTGAAGTTCTATAAAAATATGTTTAAGAAGTCTAATAACTTGTATAATGATGAAGTTCAATGAAATTGATTATATGGAGTTTTATGAATTATATAAAGTGTGAATTATTACATGAAAATGCATTGTATGATCTTGAAAGGCAAGAGTTCGCCTAGGAAGATGAATGGATGATAAAACCTATATGGTAAGACCCCATCCGTGTGATGGTCTACTGAATTAATTATATCTATATTATCCCACTTGTTTAATAAGAGATTGTTTCACTAGTTCAATGAGAGATTCGAACCTAACTAGCAATCCACTGGTTCAACAAGAAAGCTAGTTTAGGGTGTATGACACCCATAGTGTGAGAAATGGAGGAAACCATGTTTCATAAGTAAGTTGGGTGTGCCTTGGTTGGGTAATCCCCTCGCAAGTGTTTAGGCTAAGGAAGTCATGGCATATAGACTATCCTATTGTATTATAACTCACAATTTCATATCAGAGGAATAAGAAGGATATAAGGGAGGTGTGATCATGCATGTAATGAGTAAGGGCACATGATTGTTTGTATTATGACCTTGATAATGATAATCATGAGTTGAGTCTTAATTACTTTTGATTACTTGTCAAATAACTTGTGTGACCAACTCTCTTAATATGAAAAATTGCTATAAGCATTATTTTCCCAATTCGCTATTATGTTTGAAAATGTGGATGTATATTCTTAAATGTTTTACCTAGTTTGAAGAATTATTTATATGCTACTTGTTGACATGAATTAGTATAGGTTAGTTAGACCTTGGTTACTGAGTGTTATACTCACTCCACTATCTTCAATATTACATGAAATAGCTCAAGAGGTGTAGACGGAGTAAAGCAACTAGAGGCTTAAGACCGTGATTCTATTGTAGTAAGCCTATTTATTTTGAGTATTTATATGTGTATGACGATTTCAATCGCCAATTAGGAATTCTTATTTGATCCTTACTTGCATTATATAAATTGTAAATTGTAAGTGTATTTTGAGTCATAGGGAATGAGTTGATGATATATGTTAATTGTGATAGAACTAAAATACTAATGCAAGTAAAAGTAGAGTATATTATGAGATGATTATAAAGTACTTGATGAAAATTATAATAAACTCCCCCTTGTATGTTTTTAAGATTAAGGGGTTGAGTAATAAAAATTTAATTTGTGTGTTTCATGTGATATGGTGCATCGGACAAGTTAGTCATAATGATTTGCATGTGATCTAATTAATGTCATTAGCTATTGGCATTTTGGTAAATGGTTTGGACACTTGATTTTGTGAAAATTATTGAAAAAGTGTAAGTTTTGAAAAGCGTATCCAATTTTTAGTTTAGAAAGAATTTGAGTCTAAAACTAATGTCATTAGTTAGAGTTTGGAAAGAGCTTTCTGTAGACACCTAATTCACATTAATCGAACGTCGAACAAAGATTTGAAATGTATCGAAGGTTGCCCCTAATGTTGTCAAATTGACAACAAAATTTACTGTCAAAATTCATGCAATTGCAGTATGGTGCATGGTACCACAAGTTGTGGTGCGTGTCACAGAGGCGAACACGTCTCAGCACACACCTCAAAATTTTTTTGAAATTTTCTTGTGTCAAATTCTTAAATAAATGAACTCACTTATGTAATGATCCTATTGTTCTGCATATTTATGAAACTCTAGTTTATCTAATTATATGACTTTAAAAATGATTTTAGTTTTGTAAACTTAAGATCTTCATTTTTTCTAACTATTGAAACTTAGTATTATGTTAATCACTATAATCTTATTTCCTATTTACTTGAGAATTGGAGTAATTATGGGATTAAAAGAAGAAGGATATTACAATATCTTTGTCGCTTGTATTTAAATTAATTAACATGTATTAATATAAGTTAGATGAACCTTAATTATTGAGTAATTGTAGTCATTCCATTATCTTCAATATTATAAAAACTAACTCAACGAGACAAGACAAAGGGAAATAAATCAAGGCTTAAGATTCTATCCTAAAACTTATAGGCCTCTTATGTCTTGATTATTGTTATTTGTATAATTCAAATAATATTATCAACTAAAGATGTTCATGTTTTGAGTTACTTGCACTAATGGGTTATTGAATTAAATTATGTATTTTAGGCCCTAGGTTGAGCATATGTATGAATTGTAAAATCTAGAAAGGGCTAAAATATTAATATAAATAAGAGATGAGAATTTCATATGACTGATGAATGATTTATGTCATTGATGCTCCCCTGCTTTTTTGAAATTAAGGAGTTGGACATTAAAAGTGTGTTCAAAGTAATGAGTTTATGATATGGTATATTGCACAGGTCCGTTATGATCTATTGAGTATGATCTAGGGTATATTAGAGGCTTCTAGCTTTTAGTATTAGTTTTGGGCACCCAAGATATATGTAAATTATGAAAAGGTGTGATTTGTGAAATGGGTGTCTAACTGTTAACTAAGAAATAATTTGATTATAAAACCAAAATCATTAGTTAAAGTTTGAAGAAAGCTCTTTGTGGACACTTAAATTGCCTTAATCAAATGTCAGATAGAGAAATGGAGCGTATTAGAAGTTTGGCCTTGCTACTATCAAATGACACAAGGAATACTATCAAAAATTATATAATGTGTCATGGCACATGACTCAGAAGCATACAAGTCACAACACATGTTTGACAAGCTGCGGCTTATGCCTCTATTCTACATTGATTTACTTTTTTCAACTTTTATGCAAATTTTTTTATTTTTTATTTTGAGATCTCATGCTTTCGCGTACTAGTTAAGCTTTAATTTTTGACTTGCAAAGATATTTTGGAGAGTTTTAATTTTAAGAACTTGGGATCTTAAATTATAATTTTTACAAACTTGGTAATCATACTTTGAGATAATCCCTTAATTACGTTAAATTTTAAATTTAATTAGAGATTAGTAAGAAAGATTTTACATTTATGAAGCTCAGTCCTTGTTTGAAGGGCTCAAGGTCGGGCTTATAGGCCCATTTTATTTTTTAAAAAAATGAAAACTTTAATAAAGTAAATAAATACAAATCCAGATGTAGAATTTTGACTAAGTCTTAAAATAAATGTAAAAATTTTCAATCAAGATCAACCTTATCAAATTAGATAAATATAAAAACTTGTGTATCACAAAGTACAACGTTAATCAAAATAAAAAAATAGGCCTTATAAAGCAATCATGTTTGAGAAATAAGTAAAAAATCTATCAACATCATATTAAAATAAATGGCAAAACAAGCAACATTAATCATTTTGACAGCACAATACTTGAATAAATTTATTTTTGGTTCCACATGCTCTTTTCTAGTTTCAAGAATACATTAACTGAGACAAAAAATGTCAATTTCGAAGGAGATGAAAAAAATAAAAAGAAAGAAAAAAAAATGAAAGCAAAAGACAAAGAATGGAAGGTGGGGGAGAAAATGATGACTACTTACAAAATAGACTTGGATCCATTATTTTCTTTTAAGTTTTAATGGTGTGAGGTAAAGGCATGTTGACAACACGACAAAGGCAAGATCAATAGTGGCAGAGGGAGGGGGGACCAGTAGGGGCCGTAGCCCTTCTAATTTTTTAAAATTTTCTTTATATTATATAGGTGTGACATACTTCTGGCTCCCTAAAATTTATGAAAACTTTGTAATAACTATATTTTTTAATCTTGGCCCCCTTTATTCTTAAATCTTGGCTCCGCCCCTAAAGATCAAGACAAAGGTTGAGATAGAGGTGAGAGGGAGGAGAAGCCGGGATCATGAGGAGAGAGTGAGGAGAGTGCGAGACTATGTGAGGGAAGCATTATGATTGAGCACCACAGCGTCACCTGAAGTCAAGAATCAGAGATCATGAGATGAAAGGTGAGAGCATCGTGAATCCTTTATAGAGATTATGAGCTAAGAGGGGAGTAAGGCCAAGATCGTGAGGAGAGGCTAAAAAGGAGAGGGGATTTGCAAAGTCAAAGAGTGTATGTCATGAGTGTGCTTGGGGTTTTGTTTTAGGTTCAAGTCAAACTATGTGTTTGAAATGAGGGAAGGGAAAAAAGGCGAATAGGGCTAGGAAGGTTACCCAGGCCCTTTTCTCTGGATCATTAGGGTCAGGCTTAGAAGCTCAATTTTCCAAAAACACCTAAATTTTTCAAGTCCATCCTTATTTAAATAGGGCCTCTAGATTAGATCCTTATTCCCGACTCTACTTCTTACTCTAATTTAGTTATTACCATTGATGATTAGTGGCCTAAAAACATAGTTATTGCTAGAGGTAGTTATTCAGGCTAAGCTTGATAGACTAACTGGAATAAGTTTGAAAAATTTTAGCTTAAAAGTTTAGAAAATTTTATCTACTTTGAGCTTATTTGGGTTGCCTAAACAAGCTCGAAGAAATTCCAATCAAGCTCGAATCGGAATGGGCTTAACCTGAATACTTGAATTCTTTATTTATCAGTAATAAAAAATATTAAAAATAAGATAAACATTGATATTATCTAAAAAAGAAAAATAAAATAATAGTTAACAATTCAAGTATTTGGGCCAACTCGAATAAGCTCAAGATGTTAGGATTGAAATTAAATATATGGGATTTTTCATATGTTTGAGTATTTTAAGCATGATCTGAATAAGTCCAATTCAAATTGAGCCCAACTCACCTGCATTGTTGACTCTAGTTATTGCATCCAAGTAAGTGACACAGTTCTTAAAACATGATTGCTTAGTAAATAGCACAATCAGAAAATACGTGATACCTGTGATAAGTATTTGATAGAAATAAAGATGAGATTGTTCTGACTATATTCAGCCAAAAGATCCACAATATATGAGGTTCATCAACATGATCTCTTCACATGACTTGTAAAGAATGACTGCTTTGCTTTCACTTCTTTTTTTTTTTTTTTTTAAATTTCTTTGAATGTGCACTTTGTGTTGCTTCTTGGACATCCAACTAATTCATAAACAGAGCAGACGCTGGTTCTATCGAAATGATGATTCATTATGTACCTAATCCCAGAGACACCTCTTTCCCTCTGTGGCCTGCCTCTTTTTTTTTTTTTTTTTTTCAATGGCCAGACGAGACAGCAGTGTTACCATCTCAAACACTTCTTTGAGAGGCCCATGTTCTTCGATCCTGTAGGCCCAGTCCAAGATAATGAGTTCAGATTAATGGGAGCTATTGGCTAGGACCATTGGCTGATTTAAAAAAACGGTTCAAACTCTAGAGAAGTCTCTGATGAGATCGATCTTAGAAGAATTTTACTGACCCAAGCCATAATTTAACTCAATATGCTCATAAACCATGTCAAACTGGAAAAGTGAAAACGGATGAGGACCAAATTTTTGCCCATACGCTTCCTCTGTCTGTTTTGACTTTGAATTAACACTTCGTCGATTCGTGAGTTCATTTTCTGTAAATTCATTTTCAATGCCGAGAAAATGAAGATGCCATTCGACCTACTCGCAAAACATGATGTGAAAACGTAGACTAGAACCTTTTGTTTTTCGGTACATGCTTTCTCTGTTTTGACTATTTGCTTTTTTTCAGAACTTTTACCATGAATCATGATCTGTGCAACTTATCAACCATACAACTCCTTTTTTATTCTCTTTATCGTGTCATTTTATTATTGGATTTTTATCTTACAAAATTAACTAGAAGGTACGTCCTAGATCAACAACCAATACTTTTTTTCCAAAGCATCTCTCTGTGTGTTCATATTTCTATACATATCTGCCCTGTACAGGTAAGCTCGTTCATGGCCTAGATTAGCCATACTGCGTTTCAGTTGAACCACTCAATCCCAGGAGCAACAAGAGCTGAGGGTAAGCCTTCCTTCAAATTCCCAGTGTTCTCTTGTGCAATAAAATGATAATATTAATCATCATTTGTGGAGCAAAAAGAAACATGAAACTTGAAACTTCCTTAAGGTTCTTATTTGGTTTCCTTTTTGGGACTTTTTCTGAGGAGGAGGGTTTGGAGACTGGGGTGATCCATAGCATTAATTCCACTAGAAAATTGAAATAAAACCAAAGAAACATGAAAAAAAGTTTCAACTTTCAATACACCTTGCAGTAAGATTTACATGAGACTCTCAAAAATGTTAGCAAGAAAAGGGAAACTTACATGTAATCTTAAACAACCTGATATAATCTAATGGGAAAAGCTTGTGATTACTGACTGAGGTTAATTAGCAACAGTTCCTTCGTAGTATGAGGAAGAAGAAAAACACCTTCTCAGAGAAGTGCAAAGACAAAACTTACAGATAACATATACGATCTTGTTCAAACCTGAAGCCTTGGATCAGCTGACAGATCGAAATTGAAGAAGTAGGAGCTCCCTTCAGTCCAAAATCACAGCAAGAACATCTCACTCACTGTTTTGGGCTGCAAGGAACTCCCATTTCTGCAACTTCCATTGTTCTGATTCAGAACCACACTGGTGCTATGAGGAAGAAAGAGATCAAGCAGAGTGCAAATTGAGAGGGTAAAATGATACTCCTTTATATATGTGAACTCTACCTGCTTTGGTTCAATTAATGGAAAAGCAAACTTAGCTTTACTAGACCTCATGCATCTACCCCTAAATGAAAAAAAGTTGAACTATTCCTTACTGTGAGTCTGTGAGTAGTGAGATTAACAAAGTGCTTCCTTTTTGACAATCTAGGCTTTACTTGTCCCTCAAGAGAGATGTTATAGCCATAAAGAGGAGCCCATAGGCAGGAGATATATATATATATATACAGGCATAACTGGAAAAATGGTTCATGACTCACAACTAATAAAGTAGAACATAAATGCTGTGAAAGCTACGTTTGATGAAATATGGCAGAAAATACATAAGGCAACTGATATTTACCAAGAGTGTATGAGCTAACAAGAATTAACAACACTCTTAGAAAGGAATGTAAATTACAAAGTGCGTAGGGTTGGCATTATGAGTGGCATTTTGTTTTTTGTTTTCTTCTTCTGTTTGTGGTAGCAAGTTGTTATGGATTTGCCCATTATTAATTCCTGCGATCGAGTGGTCCCTGAATGGTTGTTCTGCACAAATATATGTGTATAATATCTCGATATATAGTGTGAGGCTTTGTAGGATTCTGAAAATCTCTCTGATTTGATCAAAGTTAATGTTCACTTTTGTTTCCCATCAGGGGAATAGAGAGATGGGATTGAGTTCCTACCATGATTCCTTTTTCAAACCGTGTGACACGGAATATCAATGAGCATTCAGTGTTTCCAGAAAAGCAAGTAGGTATGTTTTCATGCAGATAAATAATATAACTTTGAAAAAAAAAAAAGTCATGTTTAGTATTTGAAAATTATTACATATAGGGGTATTCTATAAAGTGTGAGAAGTTTATTTTGAGAAGTGATCGAGTTAGTTTCGTCCCTTTGATTTCCATTGATTTAGGTAATTGCAGATTCAGAGAGTTTGATTCGCATGGTGCACTGTGTCTTTATGAGTGAGTGAGTGGATTTATTAGGTGTGGGAAATTAGCTTTTTGAAAGAAGGCCTTTCGACTTTCGTTTTTATTCGGTGACTGCAAAATTCCGTCACGTACACGACCTTGAGAATTTGATTCTGTCTCTCTTCAAATAGCTTTTTGCTTTGAATCTCTCCCCCTCTCCCCCTCTCCCTCTCGTGACTAGCTAGGCTCTTGAGCTACAAGTCTATGCATCTTTGCCGATGCTTGAGGACGAACGTGGGTTTATTTTCTCGAGTTATGGTTTTGTTTTATTGTTTTCAACGTCATTTGTGAAGCAAATTTTAAAATAGTGGAATGGGTATGCCGACATTTATTTTCACTGTACAATATCGTGTCATGAGCATAATGCATGCACAATTTCTATAATTGGTGTGTTTGAATTAATAAGGCTTTAGATTTGGATAAAATTTATCATTTAGATATATAAAAAATTATGAATTCGAATTTAATTTAAATTTACATTCATTTTTTATTATATCTTTTTTGTAATTTCAAATGTTATTTGCACCATAGTCATTTATTGTATTTTTTTTATCTCTTGTTTTCATCTTTTATCAATTAAAAAATTTATTTTCTTCGTTAAAAAATATAAGACATTTTTAATTAAATCTCACCCCTTAATAAAGTAGTTAACTGCTTTCAAACTAATCCTATTTTTTTATATTATCCTATTAAATATCATATATTAAATATAAAGTCATTACTAATAAGAGCACTTTTAAAAAAAAGTAATAATTATATCTCAAAAAATTAAAAATATCTTACATTTTTTAACATCTAACTTTTTAAAAAATATTTTATAATTTTTAACGGAGGAAGTAATAAACTTACAATTTGTTTTTTGTTTCAAATCCCTACTCATATTTTTTTTCATTTAAGATTTTTTAAATTACTCAAACAAATTATTTTAAATACATGAATTTTAAATATGATATTTAAAAAGTAAAATTTAAATTTAAATCCAATAATCCAAATGATACTTAAGATTTTTTTTACTTGAATGATATAATGCAAGAGTTAATACTATACCATTTAAAAAAATATTTAATTTTTAATATTTTTAAAATGACATCAATGTTCCATATTTGAATTAATTTTCTATGTTGCAGTTGTATAATGTATAATTATATATATGCACATACTTTTATGATATTCTTGATTAATTATTTGCTAGTCGTGATCTTAATTTTTAATCATTGATTATAGACCGTGTCGGCAGGAAGGACATGAATTCTTGGAAAGAGATATCGAAAGAGAATTCATTACATTGATATGTTTGATACATACTCCCCCCATTTAAAAAAATATATTTAAAAAATTAAATATTTAAAAATATAATATATTTTTAGTCTATCAAAATATAATCATTAAATTTTTTAAAGTGCTCCTATTAATAAATAATTTTATATTTATTATAGGATATTTAATATGGATAAATATGAAAAGATAAAATTAATTTAAAAGTAAGTAATTACTTTACTGGAAAGTAAAATTTGCTTAAAAATACTTTATATTTTTTAACAAAGAGAGTATTATTTAAATAACTAAAAAATTACGCTTCTCTGCCGTATATTTTTTTTCTTAAAAGTTAAAGTCTCAAGAAACGTATTTCCTCCTCTAAAATAAAAATATACTCTTTTTATTTAAAAATATAAGACATTTTTTAGAGAGTTAGATATTAAAAAATGTAAGATATTTTTAATTTTTTTACGGTGTAATCATTACCTTTTTTTAAAAGTGCCCTTATTGATAATGACTTTATATTTATTGTAGGATATTTAATAGGTATAAATATAAAAAATAAAATTAATTTGAAAGTAGGTAACAATTTTATTGAAGGTGAGATTTAGTTAAAAATACTTTATATTTTTTAATAGAGGGAGTATTATTTTTCTTAATGGATAATGTTTTGACTATTTTGTCCATTCTTAATTTGAAATATTTTAGTTTTCAGTTTCTTAAATATAAATATTATTTTATAAAAATAAAAAATGTATTTCTATTAAAAATATTAATTTTCTCCTTTACATTGAGATGATGCCTGTGATCTTAGGAACTCGGCTTCGATAGTTTAACAATAGGTATTCATGTCATTTACCGTAAAGTGGTATTTTGGTATTATAAAATACTTCTCTTTTTGTGGACTTGGATTCTCTCCCGTTCTCCCTCTCTCTCCATTGTCTCTTCACTTTTTATCTTAATTATTGAATCTATTTTTAAATAATTGAGATTTAGTGTTTTGTAATATTTATTTATTTATTATAAAATTTTATATTTTAATAATAATTTTATAAAATATTAAATCTCAACAATTTAAAAATAAATTTAATAATTAAAATGAAAAGTGAAAAGAAGAGAGAGAGGAGGAAATAAAGAGAAACCACATCTTTTTTTTTTTTTTTCACAATGCATTGTTCCCCCTCGATTATTAATAAGGGTGCAATATTGGCTTTATTATTAAAAAAATCAATTTCAATCATTAGTTAACTTAAACATTATAAAAATTTAAAAATTATGAAAATATTTAAAAAATTATAGATAAGTACCTTATAAAAAAATTAATATCAAATAAGTTTTATAAATTATAAATAAATACCATGAAAAATATTATTTTTTACCATATAAAATATCAAAATACCAGATGATTATCGGATCATTATTATTGACAACAATACTAGTAATTAATTAAAAATAATATATTTGTTTCAAAAATATCCTATTAAAATATTAACATTAATATTTAATAATTTTTACCAGTATTAATGTCAATAATAATAATTCAATAATTATCCAATAACTAGTCAAAATGGCTGGTTAAAATAACATTTTATCTATAAAAAAATAAAATAGTATTTTGGTTTTCTGTATAAGTGAGAAATAACATTTATTTAAAAAACTTAATTGATTTTTCTCAAGGGAAAAAGAATAAATTGATCTTAATTTTCTTATAAGATTATCTAATGTAATTTTTGATATTTTTTAAATAAAGTAACGGTTAAATTTAAAATTTTTAATATTAAGGATAAAATTGCTCAAGGAAAAAAAATTAAGATATAAATCCACGAGAATGATTGAATGGCAAAAGTATTTTTTAATATTTCAAAAAACAAACAATATATTGTTTCTTGTTTGTATTAGGCTAGCAAATAATTCCCTGAAATTTAGGGAACCTGGAACTATTGGACCTAAAATTAAATTGGCAAACAATTAATTTTCTTGTTCTTATTAGGCCATTAATTAAACGTCTTAATGTACGCCACCTTTTTTGGTCACTCTCTCCTTCTTTGGATTTGAGGAATCTGAAATGTTAAAAATCACAATCTGTTGCTGAAAGTCAAAGGTTGAAAAGAAATCAGAAGCATTTACGGAGAAATAAAATTCTCGAGAAGTACACTTTTGTTTTTTGGCCAGTACAGGCTCAAGAAGTAAACATGAAAAACGAAAAATGAGATCAACTTAAGGGTTAATAGTTATACTCCCTCGCTCCTTATTTTTTAATACTTAAGACTCTTTTGATCTTATTTATATAATTAGAGATTTTATTTATAAATTTTTAACTTTATTTCTATTAAATACCCTATTCATCTTTATATATAAAAAGTTTTTTAGAATTTTTTTCTCTAAATATAAAAGGTTGTTAGTATTTTTTTAATAAATAATCACTATATCCTTATTAAATTAGAAAGAAAAAAATAAATATTTTTATTAATTTACTTTAAAAAAGAGATTTATTTTTTATTTACAATAATTAGGAGCAAAATTAGAATGTTATTGTATTTTTAATTAGATAACTAACTTTTATTAGTTTACGTGATTCGATTAAAAATATCTTATATATAGAGACGGAGGGAGTATTTTTTTGTTTCTATTTATAAGAGAAAAAATTATATCACACAGTTTAAAAAAGTTAATTACCCATAATAATTATGTTTAAAAATAAAAAAAATTAGACTAAATGCATTATGTTAATCAACATAAGTATGTATTAATTATTTCTTGTTAATATAAATTATTAGGAAAAATTTAAAAATATATAATAAATGCTTATTAAAATAGGTGATTTAGTTTATATAACAAAAAGTAAAAAATAATAGCTTTTTTTTACAAATAGAAAAGGAGGGAGTATACTTTAATAATATATTTTCTCTCTCCAACATTCAATGAAGGGTATAGAAAAAAATTTTATGATAAAAATTTAATGATGTGACTTATAAATAAAGTTAAAAAAATTCTTTTCTCTCTACCTTGTAAATAGAACTAGAGAGAGTATAAAATATATAAAGAATTACTTATTATCATTTTTTAAATTTTATCTCTATTGTTAATTTAATTCTATGACTCATTATATACTTTGTATTCTTTCTCTTCTTATTTTGTTAGAGGTAAAGCTAAAAAAATTATTCAAACATGTTTAATAAATTAATTGTCATTTCTTTTTAGTGAAGCAGTTGAATGCACCCATGAATTAGGAAGGGAAGGAGTACGTCACATACGAATAATTTGTTAAATTTTGATGTGAAGTGTTACAATTAAGATAGGAATAAACTAGACCTCTGTAAAAAATCTACACTTTAATTTACTTTAGGCTTAACCTAACATATTTATTCAGGCCAAATTCAGATTTTTAATTAAGTCTATCTAATTAAATAGGCCCAACTCAGCCTATTCACACACACACACACAGATGTATATATTGTATAATATATCACACATTAGTTTTATCATTTAATTTTTAATCAATCTATTATTTTTTATTTTTAGTTATGTTTTCAATTAGACTGAACTTATGTGTTAATTTTAATATTATTACTTTATTATTGTATTATATTGTAATTGATAAGTATTTTTAATTATTATATATTATAATTGATAAATTAGATTATATAATTATATTAATAGTTCTAAAGTATATGTGAAATATTTAAAATAAAAATATGAGTTTATTTAAAATGTTTATTTTTTAAGTAGATTTTTAATAAATTTTTAAGTTAGGTTAGGTTTTAGATAGGCTCAGGCTTGATTCATAAGAAAAGTTTTATATAGTTTTTAAGTTAGGCTCAAACCTATTTAATTAAAACCTAACTCAATTTAGCCTAAATCTACCTTAGTTGCAATTAAGATTAAAAATTAGATGTTTTTTAAAAAATAAAAAAAATAAAACTACACTCACATTTTGGATTGGTACATGACGAATGGCGTCTCATTTCTATTAGAATATATATTACGCGACGTCCCGTTCATCACGGTCAGCTACTCACCTAGAATAAAACTATAAACGAGATAATAGCCTATGAGAGGCTAATGACAAGAGGCAATTAGACAGAGGTTAAATTCACATAAAACATCAGATACACAGAACAACAAGGTATTGACAACATTTTGCATCAAGATCCATGTAACATGTGACCGATCTAATCTTATAAGACAGTTCAAAAATAAATTTAAAAGAAAAAAATAATGAACATATCACCTACGTTTTTTAGACTTGGAATAAAAATGCTGGGTAGTGACAACTGGGAAACAAAAGAGTCCACAGGTTGATAGCTTAGGAGAAGGAGGATCCTTGGACGGTGGCACAACCTTGACCTTCCGGTATATCATTGTTCCGGTGGATTGGCTCCGGCCGACCAAATCCGCCGTGGCTCCTACACTCTTGGACTGCCTTAGACTTCTGGTTTCCACTATCCGATGTTCATCGTCTCCTTGGTTAGCACTTGTCTGATTAGGGTCTCTAATCTCAGACACAGACTTGCTATTCCATACCAATCCTGAAGAGCCTGTTCTTCTGTAGGATGTCACTGACCTCTTCAGCTCAGCCATTGAGAGAGAGGGAGAGAAATATGGTCGGAGGGTGACTTTGGATTGTGTGATTTTGAGATTATGGAGAGTTTGAGAAAGTGGGTTCACATAAATTATTTAAAAAGTTAAAATAGGAAGGTAATTGATTGGGGAATTTATTGTGGGATTTGGTGGGATATAAAAACTGCAGATTCTTGCAAATAAAGTGTCATGAGCTAATAGTCGAAACTCATTGAATGGATGGATGGATGGGTCTAGAATGTGATGAGATTCAATGTCACAATATTTAATGGTTTTGCTTTTCATGAATTCATTGCTTGTATGTATTTTGGCTCAAAAATATAATACATGAACCGATTGTAATTGCCTCAAATGAAGGTGAGGGTATACTTTCGGACTTTTCGTGTTGATCTATTAGATTGTTCGAATTTGTAACTTTTAAATAATAAATTTATTTTTCAGAGTCATAATTTAAATATATTTATTTTAAATGTTACATATATTAAAATTAAAAATATTTAAAATAAACAACATTAAATTTGGATTGTGCATTTTTTTTATCAACACAGACCAGATTTGAAACTTCTGCCATTAAAAATGACTTTGATCTTTTTTCCCGTAAAATTCTAAGTTCTCCTGTCTAAAATCAAAAGACATTTTCCCCTAGCTCGTGCCAGTCCAAAATCTAGGACATTTTGCTAAAAAAAAAACATTAAGTTATCTTCTTCTTTTTTACAAACGCCCTTGTTAATTACCTAGTATATATTATAGAGAAATATTATATAAGGGGAAAAAAGTAAAAGTAATTAAGGTAGATTGATTTTAACTGGAGGATAATCTTTAAAAATAGTAACATTTTTTTTACTATTTTAATGATATAAATTACTTTTAACTACTTTACTTAATATTCACATCATAATTAAAAATATCTTATATTTTAAATGGAATATAATATATTTGACTTCCTCAATCCCAAATTATTAGATACAAAAATTTTTTTACAAAATAAAATTTTATTAATGATACATTTTTTATATTATCTTTTTTATATGTTCTCTTTCTTTAATGTTTTTTTATAAATAAATATTAAATGAAATATATTTTTTAGTTTTAAAAAAATAAAGTTATAAAGTATATTTAATAAATTTTATCAATATGTATAATTTTATTTAAAAATATTTTTTAATTTGAAATGGAGTGAGTGATATATAAGGCACTTTGTTGAAATCTTAAAATAAGTTATTAAAAAAAAATAATTTTTACGATGATAATGATACTGAACAAAAGGGGTGTGGGCCCAGGGTGAAATTTTTCGTCAAGAGGCGGGGTGGTTACGAAGAAAGATGAACAGCCAAATAGGGTATAGCATTCCACTGGCCTCTTATAGTTAGCGCCAAAGATGGTGGAAATCTATGCCTTATAATGATGCCATTCCTTGGCTCAAGTGAGCAACTTTAACCTTCACAGTTTTAGATTAAAAAGTGGGGCTTCGTCCAAAACAAGTAGGGGCAGATTCAAAAGTGGGTCATTTTGTAAATAAGAATTACCATGTCTCATGCCAAGAAAATTCAAGTTTTGTTAAAAAAAAAAAAACTAATCTCTTACTACATAATAAATTAAAATTAAAATTTTTATTGAGAGAGATACTTATATTTAATATTGAATCGTTTAATAGGAGACACTATGAGTAATAAAAAAGAACTGCTATGTCTTATATTCTAATTTTAATTTAAATAAGAGCAATAATAATAGTTATTTTTACTTTTTTTTAATGACATACAAAGTATTCTTTAAAAATAAACAAAATAATGGTTTTAACAAGTACATTCCATTTTTTAACAAATCAACAAGATTAAACATATAAAAAGTATTATTAACAAATTCTCATAAAATTCACAAGTACATGTACTAAAAGGACGAGTTACGTTTTAGGATGTTAACAAGTTTACTTTATATTATAACAAATCAATAATATTGAATATACAAACAATATTTTTGACAAGTTTTGCTGGTGAATTAATAGATATTGAGATGACAACTTAACAAGTTAAGTTAGAATTTTAACAATTCTACCTCATATTATAACAAGTCAACAAAATTGAATTTCTAGAAAATATTGTTAATAGGTTCTTCTAATAAATTTACAACTATGCCTTATTAAAATGACAAGCTATGTTACGATTTTAAAAAATCCACTTCATATTATAACAACTAACAAGCATA
Organism: Prosopis cineraria; assembly: GCF_029017545.1. Classification (NCBI taxonomy): domain Eukaryota; kingdom Viridiplantae; phylum Streptophyta; class Magnoliopsida; order Fabales; family Fabaceae; genus Prosopis; species Prosopis cineraria. Next base: position 20,983 of record NW_026556425.1, read on the forward strand.
AAAAAGAACTTATAGAAGTTATCATTGACAAATTTTGTTAGTGAATAGACAAATATGCATTTATAAATGACAAGTTAAATTAAAATTTTAAAAAAGAACACTTCATATTTTTAAAAACAAAGAGCGTTTTTTGATCTGTGCGTGTCATCTTTGCACGTGGGCATGCTATTTTTTTTTTTTTTTTTTTTTGTGTCATTCCACTTTTATCAACGAAGTGATTGAAGAACATTTCTAAGTTCAGGTTTACTTGCATGAAAAAAACTGATTTTGCCCTGCTTGATACTCAAAAAGAGAGAGTGAAAAACGTTTAATTGATTTTCTATCAAAGTGTGTGTTTAATTCAATCCCTTGATTTATATTTTCATACTATATTGATTTTGATTTAAAATTAAACCTCTACAAAAGTACTCCATTGAAGATGATATCAATGCCACACAACTCGTACTTTTTTGGGAGAATAACATAAAGCTTTTAAAAAAATTTAATTAATTCAAATTAAATTTTAAATGTTAAATTTTAAAAATTTATAATTCAATTTCTTAATTTTACAACTCTATTGTGATGAATTTATAATTTATATTTCAAATTTTAACAAAAAAAATAATTTTTTTTTTCTTCAACCACATTAAAATTTAAAAAATAAGTTACAAATTCATTTTGAAGTTTGACACTTAAAATTTAATTTGAATTAATTAGTCATTTTAAGATCTTTTTATCATTCATTCTTCTTTTTTTGGGCATGAACATTGCAGCACAATAAGACAAAGCAAGGCAACTCATAGTAAAAATACTATTGAAATATTCACTACTAAATTCTTCAATAAAAATAATTTAAAACCAAGCTATAAAAATATATAGCTTCATGATTTTATTAGAAATTTTGGAAGAGACATTAAAAACTGCACCTGAATTTTCTTAAAAAAGATGTTTTAACAGTGGGGAGTGTAAGTTAACCCTAAAAGGGAATTACCCTTTATTGACCGTCACAGGCTCAGGCCATGAACAACCAAATTGCCAGCTACAAAATTTTCAGAATTCAAAAGGCCAACAATCATCATTTCTCTATCCATGTTATGCATTTCAGGACTTCAAAGTTTGAATTCATCCGCGGCCAGCCGTTGTTCCTGAGAAAATGACTTCATCCTACAAATTCCGCACCCATAGTCAAATCAGATGCTACAATCTCATATTTCTCAAAATTTATAAACCATTTGCTCAGTGTATCCAAGCTCTTTGAGTATGCCAGAAACCTGCAGATAATCACCCAGAAAGAGCACTCAGATTCGGACAAACTCGGTCACGCAAACAACTAAAACGTAACAATTTTATACCTCTCCTTGGGTCCAGTCTTTAGCCTTTTCACCAGATACATGTTGCATCATACCTGGGGGTCCACATACCTTCTCGTGCAGGAATAGGTCACATCAGTCGAAAATGTTTGAAACAATAACAATTCTAATAATAGCTTTTCCAATAACAAGAATAAATCAATGCCTGACCAGGAAATAAAATAACTGACTCATGACGACGAACTTATAAGAAAAGTATCACTTAATGATGTCCCAGAAAGATTCAAATAATCTTAAATCTTGTCATAAGTCAATGATTATACTAAATCTTTCGGTGGAGATCAAGATTAAGTGCATAAGCCTTCTGGAGCTTGGAAAGCAGAATATCTGTGATGGGCCCTCATTTGGAAGGGGCTCGTGATAGGTACAGAAGTTCCAAAATTTCATAATAGGGATGCTAAAACATATATGCCTTGGAGGTTCAAATTGTTTCTATGTATGAAAAGTGGCAACAAAGAAAGTGCCAAATCTTATTTAGAATCTTTTATGGACATGTTTGCAAAAGCAAAAACTTACAAGGACAAGAGTATCATCACTAGGAGCAGGTAAGCCTTTTTGAGCCATGTCCTTTGATATGTAACCTACACCACCTCTCCAATTCTTCGTTGGAATGTCTACAGTGTAGAATACCTGAAAATTTTTTCAAGAAGATTTGATTAATGAAATTTGACTTTAGAGCATAAATAGTAACTACTATCTCCAGTCTTATTTATAAGGCAGAGAGATTTTTTTTTTCCTATTTACATCACATCATTAAACTTTAGTTATAAATTTTCTTTTTTACTCCCCATTAAATGTTGGTGAGGGGAAGTGCACCATTAAAGCATGTATATTCAATAAGGCAAAGCTGGAAACTTGTTAAATTTTTAGACATAATTAATGAGTTTTAAAATTTCATTTAGTTCTAGAAAACATATTGGAAGTAATTTATAAATACGATCAAAAGAGTAGTTAGAAAATGACATTACCTTTAAGTTCGGATGGCTAGTTGCTAAAACATCAAGCCTTTGTTTGAGTAGGATGTCATCTGGAGAGATATTAGCATAAAGCAATGATATCTGTAAAGGTAAAAGGCCAACATATGCTATGAATTATGATTTTCTCTTGTTTATTAGAATAACAAAAGAAAAGAACTTTGCATAAAGAAAATGACCCCTACGGTATTTTGGAAAACAAGAGTCAAATTTCCTAAAAACTTTCAATAAATCAAAACTAAAATATTGATCATAAAATGGTTAGCTCACTCAAGACTTGGAATATCTGTTAAGTTTCTTTACTGGAAGGCCACAGAATGTGCTTATATTTTGGCCACTATATCTCATAATTTGCCTGGTAATTTCTGGTTCTTTGACCAATCACCACCTTGTTGACGATGATGAGATGGGCAGATACACCCTAAGACATATGCATATAATTTGATGTACTGATATCGCTTCATAATTAAAAAGAAAAATATTTAGTTCACAATCTAATTTTAGAAAATATTTAGGAAAAGTTATGGACAGATCGAGTGAACAAAGAGACCCATAGCCTACCTGAGTTTTGTCATCAGGATTCTTCAATATAGCTTCAATTACCTGAAGCATTGGAGTAATTCCTGTGCCTCCAGCAATCTCAGTGGCACAATAAAAAGCAGATTAATAAAGACCAAATATGCATAGCTTGAGAATTTAGATAGATAAGTGTTACATGGCAAGCGCTGCACCACATGCAACCTGCCATTAACAACTACGAGTTGGACACTCCACCAGATTTGCAAACATGGTTACAACACACACACACACACACAGAGAGCACTGACGAATCTAAAATTCTAAATCATGATAATCAACAGTTCAATGCTGAATCCCAGTTTTCATCACTGCCAATGAAAGCCATAATCAAGAGACTTACCATGCCAATATGCTTCTTCATGTTGGGAGTATATCGGAGCTTTTCAATGGGCCTGGGAAAAGCAATAACATTCACAAATAAAGTTAAGGCAAGAAAAGTATTCAGTCAATCCTTCAAGGCTATTGCAAATGATATACCCTTTCACTTCAACCACATCGCCTGGTTTTAAGCTGGCAAAATGCTGACTCATTTTTCCTTCAGGATACACCTGCAACAATTTGAAACATAAAGCACTCAAGCAGCTCTTTCAGTTGTGTACTATAATGAACAACAAAACTTGAACTGTAATTCCCTCGATGAGTGACATACCTTGATCAACAAATCAAAGTATCCCTTAGATTCTGGATCTGATATAGGAGTATACCTGGGGTATGAAACATAAATGCCTTCTTAAATATTAAATCAATAAGCAAAGAAATTAAAGTATCTAAAACATGACATCCAAATTAAAAGCAAGCTTTAGAGCTTTATTCTTCTCAGACTTCCACTTCCATCTTTCCAACAACAATAACAAGCCTTATCCCACTGGGTGGGTACTTCCATCCTTTACTTCAACAAAATTAGACTCTTATTATAGTAAAAAAATAATTCCGTACAATAACAAAGACTAAAGTCAGTTTTAGATTATATTCAAGCGACTAATTATAACATGCAAATACATTCCACGTTAGAAGTGTATTACAAGATATGAAATGAAAGAAAAGCAAGAATAGGTCATGATTGTAAATCATAGTAGCAGCATTTCTTTTACTTTTTAGTTTGATGCTTCCTTATTTGCTGATTGTGCCAGAGTCAATATCCTGGAGAACTCTATTCCTTGCTTCCTTATTTTCAGATGTTTTAACACCATCATATCACCTCCAACTCCGCAAAAAAGAATACAAAGAAAATAGGCCAACACACAACTAGCTCTTGTAATAGGAGGATAAAATCTTAGCAGCCTTCAAGGCAATATGTTATAAAGCATAGTCATTGCTACTCTCTTTTCTGGTGCTAGTGTAAGGTAAATCTTTGTTACATTCCTACCAGTGGAGGGGATGTGGTAATGGTGTAAGAATACACAGCTCACAAAATGAACTTTACGCTATAAGATTCAAAGTGGCTCAACAAAGTAATCACTGTCAGCCAAAAAAAAAAAAAGAAAAGAAAAGAAAAGAAAAGAAACTTACGGACGAATGACATATTTTGGTTTTCCTTCAGCATCTTGCCCCAATGGAGCCCTGCAATTTCAGGGATGATTTGAGGGCACAGCACAGTGAAACACAATCTAAAATTCCACAGTCTATTTTTAAACCATATGAATTATAAACAGTATAATAAACCTTGTAAGGATGCAAGAGGCAACATCCAAACCCAGCTTCTTATCAGGGTCAAATGAAAACCTGAAATACAGAGAGGAGAGTTATGCTAAAAGAAAAGGTAGGCCACAGTATCACACCAAGAGAGGCATTTACATACATGAAAGTCATATAATTATGAAAAGCTTGATTCCATTTTACTGTTTGAAGTATACAATTCATAATAAAATTCAACATTGATTAATTGATAGCACTTTATACTTAAGCCGTGGACCTTGGCACACATTATATGATAAACAAATTAGTTATCCTCATACGGTTCAAAAGAATTACTGAGGAACAAATAAAATAACAAAAATCTATAAAAGAGATGTGATAAGTACCAATGCTTCAATATTAACAGCACATATAATGCCAAAAAGATGATGCTCAAGATATATATTTTAGGCCATTGCATTTGCAGTCTAGACTGAAATATTTTTCTGAATTGCTTCCCTCATGGAGATACTGATGTATACCCAACTTCCCCCAGAAAGACTGAACATTAACTTAAGCTGCACGTCACAAAGGATATAGCATGATGACTTTGCTAAGGAAAGTGCTAATTGGATACCAGGAGGGACATTTCATGTGGATTACATACTTTTATTTGAAAACTGAGTGACATGAGTCAACAAAGTCAGAGGACAATGAAAAGAAAAACAGCATCACACTTCTAAATCAGATAGTGATTAATACCTTTAACATCATACATTGTGCAGCTGATCAAAAAAGTATGCAAAACAAATTTATAATTTGTGTTTGTCCTATACAGTATACCTGAATAACTTGGAATTGTGACTAACCCTGGCAGTGTCTTGCAACTTAAATTCGATCCATTTATCAGGAACCAAAGCTGAAATGACAAGAAGAAATCCTCAATCTTCTTTATGAAATCCTTGAAATAAAACAAATTCAACTACCATGTGCCATAAACCAAGAAAAAATTTATAAAAAAGAGAAATATCTTTGCCACAATATTTGTTCTCGAAACAAACAGTTCCCATAATGTTTCTTGAATATTGACTTTAGGACTCTTACGTCCATTCATGAATCATTATAATGACAAGTCATAACAATAAATAGTTCTCGCTGTAAATTTGTACCCATGATGGGCAGTTACAAATAATTATATTCATGTAAGCTGGTGCTTGTGTGATACGTTGGTCACCAACAGAGGAATAGGACACTCACCAATATTTTGACTTTTCTCTTCTTTTATTTCTTCCAAATGAACCTGCAAATGGACATCACTTGAGTACTCTGATCATGACATGAACTGATACAAGAACAAGCTATTCAAGTAAAATAAAAACAAAGTGCAGTTATTTCAGACAAATTACACATTTAAGATTTTTTTTTTTGGAAAAAAAAAACTTTTGATTATGATGCTGTCCCTCGCAAAATATTCGAACCAAATATTAAGCATACATTATTCATGACTATCAGACAACATTGTTCCAACTAATTAAATTCATCTCATTAACAGCTCAATCCTAATCACATCTGACATTTTACAATTCTCTATCCGTAATTTCTTATTCCTTCATTTCTTTCTTCCCATATATCTCTCAGGCTTCAGGGACACTAATTTTCATCCACCGAATGATCGGCCCAATAGGTTTGAGCGCAACAAACTTCTTCAAATACTATAAGCTCTCTTTTCGAGCCGCCAACAATCCGAACATATACACAAAAAATAAGCAAGCGCAATTTGATCCATAGAAAACAACTCTTCAATTTGATCCACTAGAATGACAACTTATGTTCCGTAATATATTTCACATTACAGAGCAGCAATTGAGCAAGCAAACAACTGCTGCACACCGCTTTAGCGATCAAATGTGGGGAAAAAAAAAGAGCAAGATATCATAAGAAATTCCCAGCAGGAGAAAACCCAAACTGAGAATATAATAAGAAATTACCAGGTCGGGTGACGAATAGTAGTAAAAGTAGGAGAATCCACCGCTGATCGCAGCAATTGCACCAAAAGGAACGCGAAACTCAGTGTGACTGGATTTGGAATGGCCACCGAGATTTGTGAAAGAAATCGGAGTGGCTCTTGCCAGCCTTCGGAAAAAAGTTGACATTTTCAGTTTGCTGAGGCAAGAAACGAATCCAAGTGATGTCGTGGAATGACTCAATGAGGGCTCTAGGCTCTAACTCAAGTCTCCAACTTTAGAGGGGACCGACTGCTAAGTAACAAGGAGGGCCTTCCCTTTGTTGGGGGGCGACCGGGTGGGGCGAGAAAGTGATGAATCTATTCGAGAATGTGATGGATGATGGATCACTGGCTTGGTTGATGCCATATTGGGCCATGTCAGAGCGCGCACCATTTTAATGGAGTAACTCTCGCAAGTCGCAACATCGTCCCATTGCGCAGGATGAACGGACATGTCTTGAAAATAAATATCTGAATATTGAAAAACTACTTATTATATATAAAAAAATTACTTCTCCCTTTTTGTCACCTATTATTTAAGGGTTGAGCCAGGTACGATGCTAATAATAAAATTCTCCCAATAAATATTTAATATAACTGCATACTTATAATTTAAATTTGAGATTATTAGTGAAGTTAACACAATCACTTACCAATTAAGCTACATGTTTGTTGATTAAAAAAAAATTACTTCTTAAAAAACTTTAAAATTTATTAGCTCTCTTAAAAATATTTTTATTAAATATATATATATATATATTAATTACATACATTTTTACTAATATTTAATAGAAAGTAAAAGGAGAAACATACGATAAAAATTTAGTGCCATACTTTATAAATAGAGCTAAAAAAATAATTTTATCCACTTTATATATAAAATCGGATGGAATCATTTTTCATGCAATATATTGGTTGGATAGTGTTCATGCCTTTTTTTATAATTTTCAATAATAACATAACATGTAAATGTTTATGTAAATTTAGTTACATTTTGTCCATGATAGAAACTTTGTAGCAAGGTCATATTGTTCATGACTTAATTATTTGTTCTATAACTAATTATTATTTTGATTTTAGTTAAGCCAAGAAAGATATTTACATTGAAATTGAAACTAAGACAAGAAACCAAAGTAAGAACGTGTCCACTATAGAATAATCTCTATGTGAGGAAATAGTAAAGCAGACTGCAAAATATGACTAGATCTCTCCCAGTCAAGAGGTGCAAAATCTGTACAACAAGTAGGAGAGAAATATAACACAAACGAATTTCAGACAATTCCACAAACTTGGAGACAGAAGAACCAGCAGGTTGGTGTCAACGGCAAGGAATACCAGTAGGTAAATCTTGGAAGGCCCAAGAGGAAATCAGATGATGGGCTATTGCATGGGGTCCAGGGACAAACATGGAAGCAAGTTCACCACTTTCCACGTTAAAATCTGCAGTCAGGCTGTGACTTTTCTCCACTCCCTTACACATTTGTTCTACCTTTGATGCTGCAGTTCTTTGGGCTTTCTTGTACTCTGCTACTGTCAATGCTTCTCTAACAGCTTCTCTACTGTACCACTGAGCATCTACCCATGCAATTTGCAGATCAAGTAAACAAAAGCAAAGCAAAGAAGGAACAAAACTTGGTAAGATTTTTTATTTTCTTTAGGGTTCATTGAAGAACCTAATAATGTAAAGCTAAATGCAGTCAAGGTACCTTCTAACTCCTTGTTGTCCACATTTATGTCAAGCGATTTTGCATATGCAAAGAACCCAACCATCAGCTGGCATGACATGCTACTTGGTCCAACTAGGAACAAAGCCAATGGAGAAAACATTATCAATTGACAGAAGTAGGGAGAAGCATGTAATTAAAATTCTCGTAAGAAATATACAAACAAGATCATGTCTAGTCATCCATTATACCAGTTCATGTTAATTTGTGCCTAACAGCTTCTAATTCTTAACATGCTAAGGGGAAAAGTTACTACTTTCAGATTCAGAGTCTCAAGCATTTTCAAGAAATCAATCATTTAGGTAGGTTACGAGTATGAATTATGAAGATTATCCAACCAGCTGGGGGTTTCCAACGGTTCCCAATGTTCCCGCATGTCATAGTAAAGATGGAAGAAGAATGAATATCTCCCTTCTCTGCCCTTCGTCTTGACAGAAACATCACAGTTTGCAGTTACATTAACTTTAAGACGTGCATCATAAGTTATACCAGGCCACGGCTGAGAACTGTGATACACAACATCTCCCACTTCAACACCTGTCTCTTCCCATGTTTCTCTTCTCACAGCCTCCTCCAAACTTTCCCCTGGCTGAATGCAGCATGAGCATATAAGCTTACAGAATGTTGAAAAATAAATTAGTTCTGAAACGACTAATTTCCATGCATACAATTGATCCTCAAGCCAATGAAACCTGTTTTGAGTGGCATCACTTTTCCCTTGTTAGGAGAAAGTGAAACTTTCGACAGTTCAAATCCTAGTAACTTTTTTTGTCCGTCTGCACCCACAATGCTTACCAATTACAAGAATGAAAAGAAGCTCTAAATTTCAGACGACACAGAACAGAGTTTTTCTAAAATCCCAGACAGGAGACTGTCTTTTTTTTTTTTTTTAATTACTACCATCTTTTATCCCATTTGCTATTGTTGTACTTAAATGATTTTCCCTCATATTTAATCAGTTCAGATTTAATGATGGGAATAAGCCGTATTGTTTGAAGGTACAATAGCAGCGTTTGAGTCCCAACAAAATGAATAGTCTTAAAGTTGACGAAGACATCTACCTCTATGAAACCTGCTAAGCAGCTCCACATTCTAGGGACAAAGCTTGATTTTCGACCCAAAAGGATGCTGTCATTCTCTCGATCAATGACTAACATAATGACCACCTGCATAAAATCACATAATCAGGGAAATCAGCAAAACACTCACCTCTATTGATTAATCACCACTAAGAACAATAGCAAACCGGGTCAACTCGTGGATATATCCTCTGTCGGCACGATTCCTTTGAACATTGCTTCCGCCTCCCAGCTTCTATAGTGACTGTTTTCTCTCCACAATGTCCACAAAATTGTGATATATTATGCCATTCTAGCAGCGCCCTGGCCTGGCCAAACCCAGCAATTAGAGAGACACTGATCATACATGTATCATAGACTAAAAATCGATAAAATGGCAAAGCTATCTACTTGCAAGCCACTTTTTTGCATGTTTAATGTGCATTGCCAACGAATAAGAGAAATCCACAAGCGAGTGCAGCTTCTAATAGTGTTTGGACTAGTAAGAAAGATTAAAATCATCTCTGCTTTACTGAAGTCAAGCTAAAACATAAATGGAATAGTAAAACAAAAGAGGGCGAATATTAATGTGAACAGGTTCCTTAGCTTGTTTAGCCAAAAGAAGCAGCTTAGCTAATTTCAGAATTCCAATTTAGAAGACAGTTCTAACCCGGTACAATCATAAAACACAAGGTAATACTTTTGAAATAGCTGAAGGAAAACTCACATAAATTACTGCAAAGGCTAAGGTTGGCTCTTATGGTTAAGATGAAACGACAAAAACAAATTATACGAAGAAGGAGCGAAAGAGCATAACTTACACGACCAGCAATAGCCAAGTTACCCATCGCTTGCAAGTCCGACCAATCGGAGGCAACCATGAGCGATCTCAGGTCCACGAAACATAAGTTCTTGCTTCCTAATACAGCCAACAAGCCACTCTCAGAAGAAACGTCAACTGCCCAGTAAACGACGTCGTCTTCTGAACACGAGCCTACGTACACCAAAGAGTCTCCGCTCAATCGTCCACTAGAAATTTCCAAAAGCCCCTTGAGATCACCCAAATTGATCCAACCCAGATGCCAAATTTGCTGGGAATCTCTGGAGTGAGCCGTCGAAGAAGAGGCTAAGGGCCTCCCGTTTCTGAAAGGCAAAACCTTTAAACGTGGGGTGGGTGAAGGTTGAGTGGGCGCAGAAAGTTGAAATTTCAGGTATTCAAGAGCTCCGGTGGGTGAAAAGGGGTCACTAGCTTTGGGGGGTCTGGATAATGGCGTATTGTCAGCGTAGGCAGGAGGGTGCAAGTTTATGGACATGGTGGTGAGGGAAGCCTTGTACGGTGAGAAAGCTCTGGATAGAGTGAAGATGTGGAGTGAAGCGGGAATTATGGAGGAGATGGCAGAGGATGAAGGAAAGGGGAGAACCTCTATCATTTTCTTGCATTGAGCAGAGGTATGTGTTGAAGGAAGAAGAATGGAAGGTAACGGGAAGTGCCCGTGGTTACTCCCCTTCGAATTATGCCGTGTCAAGAGTGACGATGCTGACTTTGTTACCGATAATAAGGCCCTTTTTTATACACGTGCTCAAGTTTGGAAGGGTTGAGATTCGCATTGATATTAAAATTGAGATTGGAATTGAAAAATAAAGTTTTAAAATTATATTTAATATGAAATATTAATTATAAAAAATACTTTTTTTATTTTATGTTATAATTAAATATAAATTATGAAAATATCACAATACCTTATATAATTAAAAAAAATTTGTAACCCTAAAAAATCATATTTTCTGTTGCGGGCAATTAAACCCATCCCTCCCTTTTCCTTGCTCACTCTCGCTCTCTGCTTGCTTGCTGCAATCACTTTTTGCTCCAAAGATGAAGCCTTGCAATGTTATGTGATGATGGAGATTGATTGATAGAGGTGGATTGATAGAGATGCGCATGTGAGATGAGATCAACAAAAGAAATGGAAAAGAGCGCTTCATGTTGCGATGGTGATCAATAAAGGAATTGTTGCCAACGGAGGAGAAGCAAGGTGAATGGCCAAAGGTCGTTGATGACAAAAAAAGAAGGTGGAGTGCTAGAAGTTATCAATGGCAAAAAAAGAAGGTGAAGTACTAAAATTTTTTGAGAGAGGAGAAAATTTAGATATTTTTACAAAGGCATTTCAATTAAGAAAATTTTAATCCCATAATAATTTTACAATATCAAGGAGTGGTGTGTTTGAATATTTTCACTTAAATGAGACTAAACAAACCTAAGAATTGTTGAATGTTTCATGCCAAATATGTCAAAAATGATATTACCTAAATTTTGTTTCAATCTCAATCTCAATCCCAACCCCCTAATAACATGTACCAGATAGGGGCAAAGGGTCCTGATTCACCTTGGGATAGGAATCAAAAAATCTCTTTGTTATCTGTTTGTTATACAGTCTCTTTCCATTCTTTTACACCAAAAAATAAATAGGTGTACTCATGTCAAATTGGTCTTTAATATAAAATAAATTTAATCTTTGTACTTATTAAAAAATATAGTTGTGTTTTTAAATTTATTCAAAAATATGTAACTTTTGAGTTAATAAATATAATAAATCATTATCTAAAAATTTAAATCATAATAAATAAATAAGAGGTAAAATTAAAAAAATTAAATACTTTTAATTTTTTTTTATCATATTGAAGACCAATTTTTGCACTACACAACTATTCAATTACTCCATATTCATATATCAATCATCTTTATTTACAAGTCATAAGTCATCTATGAATTGTTGGCAAATGAGAAATTCATCAATGATTTGCAATTTTAGAAAAAAAAATAGATTTTTTATTTCTTAAATATTTTTTCACATATTTTAATAAGAATATTGAGAATGCAATTTGTTTGCTTTTTCGCCTGTAAATTGAAGGCATTATATTTTCACAATTTGAAGATTAATTTTCATAGAATATTTTTTCTTGAACCACTTAGGGATTAATCCCAGACCCCCATGTATCAAGGAAGAGAAAGATGTCGACGTATGAAAACATGCTACTAGAATCTTCAATAAAAGAGCTAGATTTAAAGGCTATGCCATTTGAATAATCATATTTTCATATATAAAATAGAAATTGAATACATGATTTGTTCAGAGCATGCCCTTAAAACTTGGAGAATCATCTCAACCCATTAGAAATACAATGGACCCTTTTGAACAAAAAATTAACTATCGAAACCCATAAAAAAAGAAGAAAATAAATAAACCAATGAAGTGATCACCAAGCATAAGTGACCCCATATTATCAAAATTTCACGGAAAGCAAACTTTCCAAGATTCAAACTCTAGCTATCCCACTACCTACCTTGGAAATGGAAAATCATCGAGCCAATCACCATAAATTCGATTGACCTTCTTATTTATTTTCCACTTCAGCAAATTCTTCTTGTTCTGCTCCTCTTCTTTTGAATCAAGTATACTTGCAGTGTTTATAGGAGTTATATCATTTATTGGAATTGATTGTGCTCCTATAGCTTCTGCTTCACCGCGTCCACAAGGCGCTTGTAACTCTAATTTGATAGCATAGAGCATCAGAAGTCAATAGATAACTAAATCAATTTTAGTTAAAAGGTTTTTACTTCAAATTTCAAAACTCAGATGAGATTTGAAGACATCTAATATCTGATTATCAAGAGTGATACTTGATGTCCTAATCATGTGATAATCATGGAAGCAATTCATGTCTAAATGGAGATACAGATTTTAACAAATAAAGTCCATTAGATGCATCTCTTCTATCAGCAAACGCCAAAGGCCAAACACAAATGCAATCCACCCATGCTAATAAGAGAATTCCAACAATTATAAACATAATTATCTTGCCCATTGGTCCGGTGAACGTACGACCTCAAAAGTATAATCTAGCAATGTTATAATTGTGATAAGAATAACATCTGTTAATGCATTTGCTAAAAAGTTATAGACTCGAACATGAACACAAAAGCTTTTAGCGTAAGGTAATAAGTATTTAAGATTCAAGTGTAATTTACACTCTCAAACCACTAGAATGAAAGACATTTTAAAATGTAACATGGATCCATGAAAAAATTTAAAAGATTCACCTATAATTTAATCAACGTGCAATCATATGTAATTTAAAACATCACTAAAAATTTAAAACGAAAGACACTATCTTTTTAAAGATTAAGACATTAATGTCATTAATCGAAAAGGTTGAGGTATAACATCATAAATTTGGATTCAGAATGTCAAATGTAATTCAAAATATCAGTAACAGTCTAACGCGACAAAGATTCCTTTCTAAAGGTTAGGATGTCAACAATTTTACTCAAAAGGAAATGATACATGGGCATAAACATGAGCAGATTTTTTTTTTTTTTGGGGTTACAATGTCAGTACCCCTAAGCATGACCGCAAGGCTAGGACATAATCAAACAAACATGAAAATGGAAGTGTATGTGTGATTTAAAGTGCCTCTGCATCATATCTGAAGCACAAACCTGCTTGTCCATGAGCAAAATGACATTTATCGCCGAAAGGGCACTGTCCTGTTGTCTCCCACTTGCTACATAACTTGGTCTTCCAGAAAGGAGCCTTCCCATTTGTTCTAAAACCATCACAACCAGAGTTGACAGTCTTATTATTGTCTGAATTATTAGGGCCATTCAAGTGCGACTTGGAGATCCATTAGCCACAAGGCTTATAGCTGAGCTCTCCCTGCTCCTCCCTGCATCATCCCTGAACTTGGACGGGTCTTCATGAAGAAAATTGCACCTTTCACCATAAGGACATTCCTCACCATTGTAATACTTCTTGCACAGCTTCATCTTATGTATGATTTTTTGGTCATCGTCCCAGTTTCCAGACGGCCGTTCTTCATCGCGCAAACCAACAAGTGCCTGCCAATTTGGTGGTGGCTGCCTCATGTCCTCTTCGCCATGAGCAAAATTGCAATTCTCGCCGTTCCTACAGGTGCCCATTTTGAATTTAGCACAAGGGCGAGTCTTGTAAAAAATGTGGCTCGTTCCTCCTCTGTTTGTCGGAGGATTTTGAAGGTGGTGCATCCTGGCGGGGGGAATGGCGAGTGATCGAAGTGACTGCTTTCGGATGTTCTGGGCCGCTTGAAACGGAGGAAGATGATCAAATGTTGAACGTGAATCGAATAGTTCGTTGTTGATTGGGAATTGCGGCCACCTTCCATTGGAATCTTCGTCCGCCGCAAATGGTAGCGGCGATAGCATGAGCCAGAGTGATGATCAGGAAAACTCATTGCAAAATTCTCACAGGTGAAATTGATCCAATCCAATCAAATAAATGATGATAGAATGTACTGAATTCGACGATCCCTCCGATAATGGATCCCATGGTAGAAGAGCCTGTAATGCTGAGTGGATTCGATAAACTATGGCTGCTTCAAGAAAATGGTATATGTTTTGAAGGAATGAATGAGCAAAAGGACTACTTAATCACAGACAAAGTATGGGCTAACGCCTAATTCTGAGGGATTAAATCAAAAGAATTTCAAGATTAACAGGAACCGATATTATGTACGGAATCAAACTGGGATTGAATCAAACAGGTGGCTGGGAGGTTTGGAATTTGTTCGGGTTTTAATCAGATCAATTTAGGAGCTCAAAGACTAAAAAACTGTATTACCTCGTAGAAAATAAAAAGAAGTGGAGGCAAGAGCAAGTTTTAGAGATTTATAGCAAAAGAAAGTCAAAACCCTAGCCGCCTATCACAAAACCTAGATGCAAAAGAGCAATGAATCCCCTCACAGTTAAGTCCCACATAAAGCCGTTAGGATTCCTTAATCTGGAAGCTTTAATCACGCAAGAATCAAACAATATTAAGGTAATTTTGATAAAATTATTTTTGGCCTGCATATATCATCTTATATATTATTATTATAAAAAACTTATAATACATATCTCACATAAAAAAATAATTATTATAGATTAATTAACAATTAATATAATA
>NW_026556426.1:0-36236 GCF_029017545.1 Prosopis cineraria
GTAAAAGAAACTATCACTTTTTATATATTTTTTATATAAGCAAAATCATATATTTTAATAAATTTATTATATTTTTTTAAATCACCCCTTATAATTTACATTAACGAAAAAATTAATGCATACTTATATTGATTAATATAGGATTTTAATCCAATTTTTTTATTTTTAAACATAATATTATGATTAACTAACTTTTTTAAACTGTGTAATATAATTTTTTATCTTATATATAGAAAAGAAAGGAGTAGATCAGGAGAGTAATTTAAAAACATGTCTGTCTTTTGAGAATAAACTTTGATTTTATGAGGGACCTTTGGAAAAAATATAATAAATGCTTATTAAATTTTGCAGTTCTACTTATAAAAATACACATTTATTTTATAATTTAAAAATGGAGGGAGTATCATCAAGCTTTTGATTTAATACTAAGAATTGTATTGTACTAGCTTAATCAAAAATTTGAACTCAGGTTTTAAAAATGCAAAGATATGAAATACTTGACAAGAAAGCTTTGTCAGTCTCTGGTGGTTCTTTCCAATTTCCAACTTATTCTAGATTAATCTAAACTTTTTTTAGTTAATGTGAGGTGGGTTTCAAACTAGGGATCCGATCCAAAAAAAGAAAATCTTGGATTTGCTAAATTTAATTATTGAAGGAAGCATCCTGGAAAAAACGATTAACGATAAAAGGAAGAACAATTTTTTTTTAAATATTTTCTAGTAATGAAATTGAAAATAAAAATAACATATGTATACGTAGGCACACACATAATAGATCACATTTAACGGGAAAAATAATAATAAAAAACTGCTATCAAGTATTAATGAAGAGAATACTTCATCCATCCCAGTTTATAAATATTTTTAATAAAAGTCTATATTGAATAAAATTTGTTAATATATTTTATAATATTATTTTTTTAAAACAAAAATAATTTTAAAAATACTTTTCATTTAATACTTCACATGTAATGAATATTAAAAAATATAGAAAGAGTAATTATGAAAAATTATCATTAATAACATATTATTTGTATTAAAGTATTTTATATTTTTAAAGAAATTAATTTTTTAAAAATATTTCATAAAGTGAGAAATTGGAATATAAGCAGGCTGCTCTCTGGTTTATTGACCGGCCGTATATCTGCGTTTGAACTTTGAAGTTGTTCATCTTTCTATCAAAATATATTTCTTGGAAAGAGGGAAAACCGAGAGACAAAAAAATTAAAACCATCCAAAGTCAAATTCGCATTCACATTTAGATTCAGAATGTTAATTAATAACAATCTAACAATTCAAATCCTCTGGTCTTCACGCACCACCCGCAGCCTCCTCCCTCTCCTTCTAGAAACATCCCTCCGGATTCATCATTCATCATGCATGGTTCTTCTCCTCCTCTCTCTCTTCTCTCACCCCACAACACAACGACTTTTCGATCAAGCACCGAAGTTCTCATACGTTAAACTTGGAAAAAAAAAAAAAAACAACTATTCTTTAGTCTATTGTATTCCTAGTCGCTGTCGCCACCCATCACGACTTCTTCCTCATTTCTTGTATTTGCCGTCGTCCTCGTCCTCGTCCTCGTCTTCACGCCCTTCTTCTCCTTCTCATTCTTCTATAATGACTTTGACCTCCCTCGAATTTTCTTCTTTTCCCTCTGCGATACCCTGTCTTAAATGTTTTTTCTATTCTTGACCAGTTGTTATCATATCTCCGTTATCATCCACGCGCACGATAGAGCCTATTTCGTATCCAAATTTCCATTGCGTGTTCTGTAGTTTTGGTGATTTGTACTTCTGGGTTTGTTTGTTTTCCAGTTCTGTGAGCTGCTGCTGCCGCCTTTTTTTTTTTTTTGGGTAAAAGAAGTAGTGCTGATTGTATATTCGTTAGTCAGTTGTTCAATCTCTGCTTCTTCAGTGGCCTGTGGTTTTCGGATTATGGTTCTGTGAGGGTTGCTCTGATTTCATCTTCGAAAAATTCTTAAATTCCAAGAGCTTCACTTTGTACCTGCTTCCTTCGATCTAGCTGAATCAAAGTCAAAGTCTGGCATGGACTCGAACAATCAAGCTGGAAACTCCTCACATTTCGACCCTGCTTTGAAATCATCGTCTCGAAGAAGCATCTCCTCAACTCATTCTAGGGGATCCGACAGGATTTCGGTGCGGGAAGTGACTTTCAATCATTCAGGATCTAGCGTGTTCGGTATGGGTCAAAAGGCGCTGATTCTGAAGGATTCAGCATGTCGCAGAAGGAAATCAGCGACGAGGATGCGAGATTGGTTTATATAAACGATCCTGAGAGGACAAACGAGCGGTTTGAATTCGCAGGAAATTCTATTCGTACTGGGAAATACTCCATCCTCACCTTTTTGCCCAGGAATTATTCGAGCAATTCCATAGAGTTGCATATATTTATTTTCTTGTAATAGCAATTCTTAACCAGCTTCCTCAGCTTGCCGTTTTTGGTAGGGGAGTTTCTGTCATGCCTTTAGCGTTTGTTTCTGCTCGTTACTGCTGTGAAGGATGCGTTTGAGGATTGGAGGAGACATCGATCAGATAAAGTCGAGAACAGCAGGTTCGCTTCAGTTTTGGTTGGTGATCGATTTGAACAGAAGAAATGGAAGATATTAGAGTTGGTGAAATTGTTAAAATTCATGCAAATGAAACAATCCCTTGCGATATTGTGTTGCTATCAACCAGTGATCCAACGGGGGTTGCATATGTGCAGACTATAAATCTAGATGGAGAATCAAATTTGAAGACCCGATATGCAAAGCAGGAGACGCTTTCAAAGCTGCCTAAAAAGAGAGAATCAATGGTTTGATTAAGTGCGAGAAACCCAATAGGAACATATATGGGTTTCAAGCTAACATGGAAGTTGATCAAAATCGTTTGTCACTTGGATCCTCCAATATTGTTCTTCGAGGCTGTGAGCTCAAAAATACTCAATGGGCACTTGGTGTTGCTGCATACTGCGGCAGTGAGACCAAAGTTATGCTTAACAGCTCAGGAGCTCCGTCGAAGAGGAGCCGGCTGGAAACCCGAATGAACTTCGAGATTATCATTCTCTCTCTTTCTTTCTTGTAGCTTTGTGTACGTCACCTCTGTTTGTGCTGCTGTTTGGTTAAAGCGCCACAAGGATGAGTTAAATATGTTGCCTTATTATCGGAAGCTGTACTTTGAAGACGGAGAAGCCAAGAGCTACAAGTATTATGGATGGGGATTGGAAATTGTTTTCACATTCCTCATGTCTATTATAGTGTTCCAGGTCATGATCCCCATATCCTTGTACATTTCGATGGAGCTTGTCCGTGTTGGCCAGGCCTACTTCATGATCCGAGACAACAGAATGTATGATGAGGCATCAGATTCTAGATTTTCAGTGCAGGGCTTTAAATATTAATGAAGATTTGGGGCAAATCAAATATGTTTTCTCGGACAAGACTGGCACACTTACTGAGAACAAGATGGAATTTCAATATGCGAGCATCTGGGGTGTTGATTACAGTAAAACAAATGACAGTCAGGAGAGAGCAAGTTGAATACTCTGTTGAAGGTACAATTTCTCCTTCACATTAAATAGTTTGTTTTAATAGTGTTTTTTTAGCAATTCCTTTAATGCATCTGATCTTATTTGTAAAGTAATGAACGTACTATTTTCTGTTTGTTATTAGTGAATGGAGCAGTGTTGAGGCCCAAGATGAAAGTGAAAGTCAATCCAGAACTTTTGCAGTTATCAAGAAGTAGACTCGAAAATAACAAAGGAAAACGAATTCATGACTTCTTCCTAGCATTGGCAGCCTGCAATACCATTGTTCCTCTTCATGTTGACACATCTGATCCTAAAGTCAAGTTGATTGATTATCAAGGTGAGTCGCCAGATGAACAAGCACTGGCATATGCAGCTGCTGCCTATGGTTATACGCTTATAGAACGGACCTCAGGCCACATAGTTATTGATATACAGGGAGTGAAACAAAGGTAAGTTCAATTGTTAATTTTGTATTTTCTTCTTCTTCATACAGTCTACTCTAACTAACCAAATTTGTATTTCAAATGATAACCATTATTAGTTACTTGTGGAAATGCTTCCTGCAATTTTTCTTTGATGTTTACTTCGTATTTATGCTATGCATGTACTTCAGTTGTCTATGATAAATTTTCATGTGCTTTTGTCTTGTATAATTATTGGTGGCAATTGTTATCTTTTGCTCTCTTGTGATATAGTGCTTATAAAGTTTTCATGGTTGTTTACTTTTTAGCGATGTTTCATGGTTGTTTACCTTTTCGTGAAGTTTCTCCTTATGGTTAGTGCAGGTTCAATGTCTTGGGCATGCATGAATTTGATAGTGATAGGAAGAGAATGTCAGTCATATTGGGGTATCCTGACAATTCCGTGAAACTTTTGGGTCAAGGGTGCTGATATATCCATGCTAAGTGTCATAGACAAGTCATCAAACATGGAAATGATACGTGCAACTGAAAGCCATCTTCACTCTTACTCTTCTCTGGGGTTGAGGACTCTTGTCATTGGAATGAGGGAACTGAATTCTTCAGAATTTGAGCAATGGCACCATGCCTTTGAGACAGCAAGCTCTGCTTTGATGGGTCGGGCTAGTTTACTTCGTAAGGTTGCTAGCAATATTGAAAACAACCTCTGCATATTAGGTGCATCTGCTATTGAAGATAAATTGCAGAAAGGGGTGCCAGAATCCATTGAGTCTCTCAGGACTGCAGGTATTCAGGTATGGGTATTGACTGGGGACAAACAGGAAACTGCTATTTCAATTGGCTACTCCTCAAAGCTCCTAACAAGTGACATGACTCAGATTATAATTAATAGCAACAATAAAGAGTCCTGTAGAAGGAGTTTACAAGATGCCCTTGTCATGTCCGAAAAACTCATCACTGCTTCTGGTCTTACCAATGACACTGAAAGTTCTTACACTCCGAAAATTCCATTGGCCTTGATCATTGATGGTACCAGCCTTGTACATGTTCTTGATAGTGAACTTGAAGAACAGGTTAGTGGTGTTAAATCTTGGATTATGTTTACAACATGCTAGCTGATGTCGTTTGTCCTAATTCCACCTGCTGCTATTGTTCCAGCTCTTTCAACTAGCAAGAAAATGTTCGGTGGTTCTCTGTTGTCGAGTGGCTCCATTGCAAAAGGCTGGGATTGTTTCCCTTGTGAAAAACAGGACGTCTGACATGACACTAGCCGTTGGAGATGGTATGAATTCTCCTGTTGACTTGTTTCAGAGTTTCAATCCCTTTCAACAGAGGAGCCTGAGATTCTAAAATCGTAAATTCATTGTGTTACAGGTGCTAACGACGTCTCAATGATCCAAATGGCTGATGTTGGAGTTGGCATCAGTGGACAGGAGGGTCGACAAGCTGTAATGGCGTCTGATTTTGCGATGGGGCAGTTTAGGTTTTTAGTTCCACTATTATTGGTGCATGGACACTGGAATTACCAACGTTTGGGGTTATATGATACTATACAATTTTTACAGAAATGCTGTCCTTGTTCTGGTCCTATTTTGGTGAGTAACTAATTTGGAAGACGTGTGTGTGTGTGTGTGCGGGCGCGAGCGATTGTCATGCAAATTCAAATTGGATGCATCACAAGCATTTTAGAATGATCTGGGTGCATGGCTGCAGATTCTAACATAATACTTTCTTGTGGTGTTCTCCAGGTATGTGCTCTTCACCGCCTTCACTTTGACGACAGCTATAAACGAATGGAGCAGTGTTTTATACTCAATCATTTACACTTCATTGCCAACCATTGTTGTTGGTATTCTTGACAAAGACCTTAGTAAAAGGACTCTTATAAACCATCCACAACTTTATGGGGTCGGACAGAGACACAAGGCATACAACAAAAAATTATTTTGGTTTACAATGGTTGATACATTGTGGCAAAGCATTGTGATCTTCTTTGGTGCTTTCTTCGCATACTGGGGAAGCACTATTGATGTAGCAAGCATAGGAGATCTTTGGACTCTCGCAGTGGTTATTGTAGTTAATATACACCTGGCCATGGATGTTATCAGGTGGAATTGGATTACTCATGCTTCCATTTGGGGGTCTATAATTGCAACTTTCATCTGTGTCTTGGTCATTGATGCTATTCCTACATTGCCTGGTTACTGGTATGCATTCTCTCTTTCTTCTTATGACCTTTGTTTTGTATATACAAATACCTCGGTGCATGAGTATTTGAAGTCAAATCCATTCTTAGTCCTCTACCTTTTTTATTCCCATTTTGTGTCTTCATACTTGGAAATTCATCCAACTTAGTGAACCATATTATCTATGCTTAGATGCATTTTGAAATACATGGAACCTAAATGAGAATGAATTTAGGATAAGGAGCAACTTGGGACTCGGTCCAAAATACGACAGGACTGAGTGCTAAATTTAGCATTGTAACTTGCAGAGTTAGTTAAGAGTTAGTTGCATTAATCATTTTCAATTATTGTGCTTGTTGTGTCTTGTTTAACCATGGAATTTAATTACTCATGTCATGCTGATACTTGTGTCGCTCTGTATCCAGCGAGGCAAAACCTTGATTCTAGCTGATAGGTCATTGCGAGACCTAACATCTTTCTGATTCTTACAAGACTTCAGGCATATACTGTTAGATTAAACACTCGTTAGACCTGATGCCTAGACTGCTCCATGCTAAATAGAAAATGTGCTTTCTTCAGTTAAAAAATGAACACACGCATTTAGCTATTTAGTGGAACCTAATTACTTTTCTGGTAATCCAAAACATTTGTTGGTTGTCCGTTCCTTGTCTAAGTAATTGTATTTCAGATGTGTAAGCTTTTGTGAAATTTATGATATAGCATGAAAAAAAGTCTATTGTAAGGTTGAGATGTCTCTGCAATCCTCCATAACCTATCCAGTATGTAAAAGACTTGCCTTTTTCATCTCTAATTACTTTTGCAGGGCCATCTTTCATTCATTAGGCACTGGATCCTTTTGGCTATGTCTGCTTGGAATTATCATCACGGGCGTTGCTCCCTCGTTTCACGGTGAAGTATGTTCATCAATATTACTTCCCCGATGATATCCAAATCTCAAGAGAAGCCAAGAAACTTGGATCTTCAAGGGTGTGGTTGGAGGTGGAGATATAGAAATGCATCCCATTCCAGCTGGTCCGCCAAGATGATGACAGATTGATTTGGATCTTCTGAAGATAAAGTTCATGGAGTTATTCTGATGCAAGAGAGAGATAGAAAAGGAGGAGGAGGAGATCAGATTAGCATATTTCCATTTTTTGTGCTACTCTCCCTGTCTCACCCATCAGAAATATTTTTGCTTCAGAAGATCTGAATTTGATAGTACATAGATAAACAGATACCTAAGAGAATTTCTTTGGTGTCTTATAGTTCCTTTTTCTTTTTTCTTGTAAATTTACACATTCTTGAGGCTACTTTATAGTTTTTCTCTCAGTTGCCAGCTTTCTTCCTCAGATACTGTCCAAAGGATAGTGGTTTTGATGTTTCACATTGATTTAGGAGTTGTTTTGTATCTTTATTCTTTTGCATCCATAAATGTAGCCTCTGTTGTAAATTATTGCTGATGAGTTTAAAGGAAGAATGTTCATTACTATTTAGAGATATACAATTTTAACAAGAAGAGTTTATTTAATTGTACTTCATGGTCATGATGATTTCTCTCACCAAAGCCTGCTGAATTCTGTTACCTGGAGGTTTGAAGAAGCTAGGATTTTCTGGCAGCAACAAACAAATCGAAAAACAAAAATGATGAAAAGAAGAAGGAAAATTCTTGCTCATGGCCAATTGGTAGTGCCTCTAGAAATCAAGCGGCAACAACTCTTCCTTGACAAGGACAATATGAATGGTGAAATGGTTTTCTTAAGTGCTGAAGTGAAAACCTCAAAGGAAGTTACTCTTTAACGCTATTTATAAGTTGTTTTAAAACATGTGTAATCAAAATTAAAAAAAAAATTAAAAATTATTAATTCTGTATAAAAATTTAATAAGTTTTTAATTTTATTTATATTAACATACATACTTTAATTACATACTTTCTCTTATCAACTTTTAATAGAGGGTAAAAGAGGAAATTAATGATAAAAAAATTAATCAAGTGATTATAAATAGAATAAAAAAATTTCTTCTCTCTATATCTTATATATAGGATCAAAAGGAGTATGCAAAGATCCTTTAGGATAACGCAAATAGGTTTAAATATAAGTATATATTTTTTTTTTTATGTACAGGTATTCTCTTATTGATGGAACCTTTGTTCGAAATATAGTTTGATATTAATAAGCATCTCTTTCAACAGAGACTTAAACCTTAATTTATTACGTTATGAGGGACTAATTTTTTTTCTAAATTTAACCTATATTATATTATAAGTCATTTCTATCTATCTTATCAAATAAAGAGATAGTTAGCTCATTAACTTTTAAATGAGAAATTTTCGCAACTTTTACTTTAATTAAGAGCATAGAAAAACACTATATTATTTTTGAAGTCTCCTAGTAAATTGTAATAGACTAATAGGGATAGTATTTGAAAAAAATAATTAATGACCCACTTTAAATTTTTGTAGAGGATAGCATATGGAAGTAACTTGAGGGAGTACCTCATTAAGTTGTATGGATTTTATCTAGATGCAGATTTATGAAGGAATCAGAGAGGAGAAGTAGCCTGTGTAGTCTCATGAGAAATGAAAAATGGCAACAAGGTTAGAGGATTTCATTAAGAAACTATGATGTGTGCCTACTAGAGCCTTGTAGGAACTAGGCTTGCAGTCCTGTAGGAATTATGGAGGGGCTCAAGTTCAGCAAGGATGTTTACAAGCCAATCTTTTGGCTTTTGCATAAACTGATTTAAATGAGACAGAGACATCTTAAAAAGCCATTAATGCCCATGTGGCTATGTGAATTGATTAGCATGCTATAAGTGAATACTGACTTCTTTTTCGTGGATTGTACTCAAATACAATGCAGGAATTTTATGTGAGTTTTTTCTTTTTTTTTTTACCACACGCATGTATCTTTCTATAAAAAATAATAATATTTAAGATATTATTTAATATAAAATATAAATATAACTTTTAAAAAAATTTAAACTTTAATTAATTATATTATGAAAAATTAACTCTTTTTGTTAGACACAATTTCACATTTTTTTTGAGTTGACAAGGATGCCAAGCTCAAATCAGGTAATAATAACATAGCCTTTTATTTACAAGAAAATGAAAAAAAATTGTTCTCAACTACGTCATTAGAATTCAATAATGATAATTAATTCATTATATATGTTACCTTTCATTTGGAAGATTAAAAAAAATGTCATTATTAAAATTGCTATTATAAAATAAAAATATTATTAATCTCAATTAAAAAATTAAAAAATAATAGTTGGAATAGATTATTTTTTAGTATGAAACAAAAATTTACTTTTAAATTTTTTTAAGAATACTTGTGAATATATAATAATTATTTAAAATTTTATTAAAATTATTTCTGAAGAGCATTTTAGACCATTCATACTTTTAAATTTCAAATAAAAACCAAGATCCATTAAGATTCCAGTAATTTAAAATTTTTATTGTAATTAATGAATCAGTGAGCACCTAATTATCATTTCCCTCAGGAGGTACTCTCTCTATTTTATTTACGGAAGAAACTATTACTTTTAACTCATTTTTTTATATAAATAAAATTATATTTTTCAATAAACATTTATTACAAACTGTTTAAGTTAATTCTCATAATTTTATCATTTATAATCATAAAAATAATTAATGAAAACTTGATTAGTATAATTAATAAAAGATATTTTAATCTAATTCTTTTATTTTTAAATACAATTAATATAATTAATTAATTTTCTAAAACCATATGATATATTCCCTTCATTTAAAAATATAAGGTATTTTTAATCGAATATCACTCCTAATAAAGCAGTTACCTACTTTAAAATTAACCATAATTTTTTATATTTATCTTTATTAAACATCCTATAATAAATATAAAGTAATTTATTAATAGAAATATTTTTGAAAAAAATAATTATATTTTAAAAGATTAAAAATATTTTTTTTATTTTTTTATATTTAATTCTTCAAAAAATATTTTTTATTTTTAAATGTAGGGGGTAATTTTTTTTTTTAACAAATAAAAACCAAGGGAGCAGCGTAGTATAGACACAGTGACACACATAAAGATGAAATATGTAAATGTGATTTTGACAACACATAAGTGGAGGTGAAAATTGGTGATTGGACAGAAGAATGACAAGAGCGTACTTTATGGAATAGATCAAGTCGGATGCCACGTGGCGAATCCTTCGAAGCAAAAGACGAAGTACCCCCATAATCCAAATTCAACAAAACAGAAAAGCAGGACATCACATCCATAACCATAATATCACCTTCTTTTTTTTTGCGACGGACTGAAAGTGACTTCACCTTTTGTAAAGCAAAGTAGGACTATTAAAAAAAAAAAGTACAAAAAAATAAAATGTTAAAATGATGTGAAGATTAAGTAAACCAATTTCTTTTATTCTTTTAACAAAAAAAAAAAAGTAAACTATAATTTTTAACTAATAGATTTTTTGTTCACAAAATGTGGTTAGAAAATCCACTCCCACCCAACTAAGTTAATCTCAGAGGGGTCTTTTGAGTTTGCTTAATTACTAAGAATTCTGAAGCAACCAAAGTATTATTTCTAGAGCCAGTAGGCAAGTTAGTGGTTTATTTAAATTAAATTTAAAATATGTAAATAAATCTAAAAAAAACTATATAGCTAACTCATCAGGCTTTTGAGTTTGTTTAGACTATCATGATATCCAAATTTTTAAATATTTTTTGTCAATTTCAATTTTTATATTAAAAAAATTAAAATTTTTAATTTTTATCTTCTTTTTATTTTATTTTGTTTATAATAAAAAGATTTCAGTTATTTGGTTTGGACCTAGTGAGCCAGATTTCTTCATACTTATTTAAACAACTTGAATAAGATTTAATTAAATTATTTTTTTAAGTTCCCGAGCACGGCCTTGAGATTTTCCCGTTTAAATTATCAACTCTAATTATTTTTAATGGATAAAAAAACAAAAATTGCCCCTTAAATGAGAAGAGGAGAAAACAAAAAACCTAGTCCAAATTTTCTTTCCAGCACTCTCTCCCCCATCTTCAGCAAAACCAATTGCATGAGAATGGGGACTTGTTCGAACTTCCATGATGGTGCTTTCATATGCAAGTCCAGTCACTCTTTGGTTCACTTAGCCAGCACTCCATTGGCTCGTTCTCATCAAAATCCAACATCAAAACTTTCATGCCTCTTTGGTACATGAAAAGAGTTTTTGATGAAACTAAAAGTTGAAATAGAAGTGGATATAAGATAAAAAAAAATATATATGTTGGGTATGACGATAAAGTAGGATAAAAAATTTTTTACCAATGAAAAAGATGGAGCTGGGTTCTTATGATGATATGATTGATGATATGATAGAAGTGAGTTTCATAATTTTTGATGGAACTGAGTTCCTACATATCTAATAAGTAAATTTCAAAGTTTTACTTCTACTTTTACTTCTCCAATTTAATTCCAGACGAGATACTGAGCTATGCACTCCTCCATCTTCTTTGATAATTTACATGGATTTAAATGTGATTTTCTCAATGTAGTTTGTTACAATTTATATATTTTGCTCATATCATCCTATGTATAATATTTACAAGTCTGAGAGAGAAAATTTTTTATCTTAATTATAAGTCACATTATTAAATTTTTATCACAAATTTCTTCTTTTATTTTCATTTAATGAAGAGAAGTTAAAATTTATTAAATTTTTAAATAAAATTAATAAGTCTTAAGATCTTCACTGAATCTAGTTAAATATATTAAAAGTGTCTCATGAATAAGCCTAAAAAAGTATATGCATAATTATTACTCCTTTGTTGTATTCACAACACATTGAGAGAAGAATTTTGTTGTCTTATTTACAAGACGAGGTATTGACTTTTTATCATAGATTTATCCTTTTATTCCCCAATCCCCATTAAATGGTTGTGAAAGAAAGTATTATATAATTAAAGTATGCAATATACATATTTTAACGTGGGTGAAATTTTAAAAAATTATTTTTTATTAAAAAATATAAAGTATTTTTGAAAGGATTAGATATTACAAAATATAAGATATTTTTATCTTTTAAAGTATAATCATTACATTTTTTTTTCAAAAATGCCCCTGTTGAATAGATCATTTTTATATTTTTTAGGGTGAAATACCCTATAAAATAAGGATAAATATGAAAATATATAGTTAATTTAAAGACAAGTAATTATTTTATTGGGGTGAGATTCAGTTAAAAATATTTTATATTTTTTAACAGAGGGAATATATTTTTAGACAAATTAATGAATCTTAAAATTTTTCTTAATTATAGTAACATATTGAAATTTACTCATACATAACTAGATGGAGTATTTGAATAAAGTTCACATAGCCCCAAATACTCCCTCCAGTTTTATTTTAAGATGTCTTTTAGAAATAATTTTTTATTTAAAATGTAAGACGCTTTGTAATAATTAATTTTTTTTCAATTTTCTCTCCCTTTTTGATTAGCGTGAAAGTATTTAATATAGTTGTATTATTTAAAATTAAGGATAAAAATGAAAGTACCTCTTATTTTTTTTGTTATATCAATAAAAATTTAACTTTTTTTAAAATGTGTATAATAGTTAAAAGTGTCTTATAATAAGGACTATAAAAAGTATAAGTTATATTGTAAAATGTTTATAGGACTTTTTTTTTTTTGACAAATTCTCTCATAGTGAAAATTACTTTGTTGACTTTCTCTCGAAAAGATAGCATTTGATTAAATGAATTTAATTAACAGCAATCCTATAAATTTTTTGAAAAAAATTTAGATGGGACCCTTGACCAAACATAGTAAAAAAAAATTACTTCTGAATTTTTAAAATTTTACTAAAGGACTCGTCCAAAATTTCTTTTAAATTTGTGATAAAAATAATACAATTGCCCTTATTTAATTGAACAGTATAAATGACTTATTCGTTCTCATATTATATATTATTTATTTATTTATTTATGAAATATTGTTCATTTTCTTATTTCATTTGTTTATAATCATACTTTCACTTAATTTCCTTCTAAGGGCCATAAACAAGTGAAAGAAGGAAACGAACAACATTCTATAAGTAAATGAATAATATATAATGTGTAAACAAACAAGTCATCCTATCATGAAATCAACACATTGAATGAAATCAAATGAAATAGGGTTACAAACAAGTGACATTAAGCAAGTAACAACATTTCGTAAATAATAAATAATATATAGTATGAGAGTGAATAAGTTGTTTATGTTCATTTAAGTGAGAGCAATTTTGTCATCTTTGTCACAAATTTAAAATAAATTTTGTACGGGTCCTTAAATGAATTTCAAAAATTATGGGTCATCCTTTTTATTATGTCTTGTCAAGGGTCCTCACCTGAAATTTTCTCAATTTTTTAAAAATACTTAAGAACATAAACTAATGTTAATTGTTTTTTTTAATTTGTATGGAATGATTAAAAGTCTAAATGAATCAGTGTATTTCTCCTTTCATAACTTCAAATGATTTTTAGTCATAGTGACACTCACTTCACCTCTTGCATGATTGCATAAGGGTGAATGATTTGTGCAAGGAAGTTGATAAGAATCAAAGATATAATTGGTATTAGATGAAAAGAAGTTTTGAGAAAGGTAGTTGAAAAGATAATAAATTATTTGGGCTATATTATAGTCAGTTATTTAAGTGATTAAGCTGAATTTAGATTGAACTTTTATTTAAATTAAATTTAAAATATTTTGTCATATAAAAAAGTTTATATAATTAAACTCAATCCTAATCATTCATGATTTCAAGCTTACTTAGGATGGTTCAAATACTCGAATTGTTAAATATTATATTATTTTATTTTTTAATTTCAATCTTTATTTAAAAAATTATTTTTTTTCAATTTTATTTTTATATTGTTTTATCTTTAGGTTTGGCTTAAATTTCTTCAAGTTTAGCGATCTGAATAAATCCGAAGTAAAAAAAAAAATCTTTTAAGCTGCAAACCCAATCTTAAGATTTTTTAAATTATTTAGACTAGCTTGTCATGCTTGTGCCAAGTTATTGGGTCATATCTTGATATATAATATTCTAATATTCAAGTTTTATAAATTAGTAAATTTTGATCAAGTGGCGGATCAAGGACTGGATTCTAGAATTTTTTTTTTCCCTGGTGAAACATAAATGATATACTTCACCATTATTAAAATTCAATTTGTCCCGTATATCGAAAGCAATTAATAGAATATGAACTAGATTTTTTTTTTTTTTCATAGGCAAGAGTTGAAATTAGAATCCCAGTCATTTGTTTAAATAATAGGTTAAAAGAATCAATTAATCTATAAATTATAAGTTCAATAGTGTTTGAGACCCTAATATATTTTTTATTTCTTTTCAATTTTTAAAAATAATGCAGTCTGACCCTTTCGTTATCAAAATTAATTTTAATTATTAGATGACCAAAAGATGACAAAAGAGAGCATCAAAAATTACAAAAAAGGATCAATAAATTTTTTGGATCCTTTATTGTAATTTTTGGTCTTTTTTAATATAATTTTTGAGTCTTTTTGTTATTTTTTTATTAATTAACAATCAAATTAACTTTTATTAATTATAGGGGCCATATTATCCTGTTTTCAAAAATTAAAAAAAATATTACATAAAAAAATGAGTTTAAAAATTTTAGATGCTCTTAGACATATAGTTTAGGGGTTTGATATTGCTATTTATCCCAAATAATAACAAAATCTTTACCACTTATCTTATGTCAACTTAATTTGCTAAAAATAAAAAATGAATATATAAATTTTAAAATTATATGAATGATTTCAGTAAAATGTAGGGAAAAAATAAATAAAATAAAATAAAATAAATGATTCCACTAAAAACATAATCATTAAACAAGTTAAAATTAATAAAAAATAATTCATAATATTTGAAAAAATATGGATATGTTCCAAGTTTTTCATCTCATTTTAGCAATATGGGGGTTTTCACTGACTCCTATTTATTGTATTTATTACTAGTTTATAATATAGGAAATTTTTTAAAATCTCTACTCAGTCTTAAAGGGAAAGTATGAGCCATTTGGTATTTTTAATAATTTTTTCAATTATATTCTAATTTCATTTATTATTCCTAAAAAATGATTCATTAGAATTTTAATTTTTATTATTAAGACACTTTTATAAGACATTTAATAAGTATATAATAAAAAGATGTATGATTTTTTAAAATATTAATGTTTCAATTAACTATGTTTGAAAATCATGTATGGGATTATAGGGTGAGAAGAATAGGAAGGAATTGGTTGTTGTGACTTGCAGCTCATTTGGAAATTTACACCTTAGTCTAATCCTTAACTTAGTAATATTTCATTAAAATTCTAAAATACCTATCTTTTTATTTAGAGAAAGCATAATACTTGATTCCTATAATTTCATCAAATTTTATTTTTAGTTTTTGTAGTTTTTTTTAAATTTTTTTTCAATCTTTATAGGAATTAAAAAATAATGAAAAGACTGAAAACTATAAGGATCTAAAAAATAATTATGTTAAAAATTTTAAAATTATTAATTTTTCCTTATGATTTAATAGTCTACCTTCTCTCCTTAAAAAACCTTTTATAATTAAGATTGTCAATCTTTAAATAAATAAGTTAAAAATTTGTGTTAAAATTAATGAAATAAAAAAATATAAATTATACCGAGTAATTTATTATATTAAATTCTTATTTCTTAAATTTTTTGAATGCATGTTTGAATATTATTTTAGCTTATTTGTATTTAATTTTTTTTAAAATGACTAACCAATGAATTTTCCTAATAAAAAATTTAAAATATAAATGAAAAGGTAAACAAATATATGCATTATTTTTGTGTGTGGTAATTTGAATTATTTTTAGACAATATATATTTAAAAAAGAGTATTTTGATTAAATATATAAAACTTAACATTCAACTAAGATTGGATGGATGGGAACAAGTTTGTATTTCGTATTCATACTATAAGAAATTTATATAAGTTTTTAAAAATAGAAATAATGTGTGTGTGTAACATAAAATAAAGAGAAAGTCAAAATATTTTATTCCATTTTAAATATCAGTACACAGTCTCTCTCATCAACTTTACTCTAGAGCCAAGGCTATTGTATTAGGATATAATGAGGCAAGCTTAGTTTGAAACAATTGAATACTCGGGGGGCCATAAAAGAGGTTGAAAGTCCTCGTACGTTGCAAAAGGGTTGGGTTGTTGTTCAAGTAGATGGGACTCATGCTAATTTTTTTTTTTTGTTTTTGAATTGAAAGCCACAGATAAACTTTATTAATTGACAAGATGAGTTTATGTCAGTGTATAAAAGATTACAACAATTAAATAACGAGGTATCAGAAGTGTAGACATATAAATTGTCGGTATAGGTTTGATAAGATAATCAATTTATATATTTATTTGCCTTTCTGAAAACGTGATCGAATGTAATTGCCTACTTTCGCATGGTGAGATCTTTGATTTTTATTGATAGTTGTAGAGAGTGGGTGATTAATAGAAACTTATTGTTAACTAACGAGAGAGCTTTGTAGAGTCAGAGTAGATATTAACTTTATCGAACTTTTCAACCAACAAATGTTTAAACTTTTCAAAATGCCTATAAGCTTAGTTGCTGTACTTGGATAATAATTAAGGTATTTGGAGTAATCTTTAATTCAATTACCTTGGTTGTTTCAAATAAAACCTGCACAGTTAGCTGCATCGTGAATGTTGACGAAGCCATCAGTATTCAATCTAATTCATTCTTCTTTAAGGATAGACCATCTAGCTTTTGCTCTATTGCTCTATCGCCCTTCAGAGATAAGAAGTTAATTTTTAGTTAAAGATATTGATTTTTGAGTATATCTTGATTGCTGGTAAAAGTAAGCTTATGCTAATTTTAATAAATGCTAGGAGATGTAGAGGTATTATTAAAGACAATCATAACTCTCCATTGAAAGCTATCATGCTTAAAATGGCAGAGGGAGGCTCACTTTTCGTTGAATTGTGGGCAGGTCTTATTAGCATTTGAAGAGTATGGGATTGTGGAAAGAGAAAGGTGAGCTCCCGAAGCCGTTAATTGGAGGCTCTGAGTTCATCAAAGGTGAAAATAATGATATTCATGCCAATTGGGATCTAATTCTTGAGCATCACAATATGGTTTTATCAGAGATTAAATTATGGATCTTGGTTTAATATGTAGAGAGGATAATGTTGAAAATGATCATTTGGTGAAATGGGTTCTTGGACTTTCTGTGATCTTCACTTCCTTTGTCATGAAAAAGTTGAGTTCATTGCTTATTTGATTGATAGTGTACTTCTTTGTTTTAAAAATATAAAACATTTTTAAATCAAATCTTATTTTTAAATAAAGTAGTTTATTTACTTTCTAATTAATTTTATCTTTCATATTTACTCTTATTAAATACCCTATAATAAATATAAAGTCATTATCAATAGGAACACTTTTAAAAAAAGTAATAATTACATCTCAAAAAATTAAAAATGCGTTATATTTTTGAACATCTAATTACTAAAAAAAAATCTTATATTTTTAAATAGAGGAAGTAGTCATTTTCCTTTTTTCATTTATCAAAAAAGAAACCATGGAGTAATTGTTAGTACACTATATTAGAAAAAATTTATACACTTGATTTTATATACTTAACATATTTCTTTTTTTAATCAAATCAAAACAAGTATTTTAAAATGTTAATAATATTAACAAATAATAAAACTTTATCATAAAATAAATAATATGTAAAATATTACATATTTAATTTATTTAAAGTATAATATGATGCACTAATGAGGGTACTTTCATTCATCATAATAATATTCATGAATCTAAAACCTAAAATTTTGAAATTAAAAATTATTTAAAATTATTTTTATTTTATTATTTTGAGAATTGATGTTTCGCAAAATATGTTTAAGAATAAAAAAATAATAAAAATAAGTATTTTTTTATTTTTTCTTATTTTCTAAAATAATAATTTCATGAATTTAAAAGTTTTTTTCATTCTTCTATTTAAAATAATATTTTTATTTTTTTTTCGAAGATATTTTTTAAAAATATGTTAGTAAATAAATTTTTTTATTTTAAAAATAGAAAATTGCCATCAGGCCCTAAATTCCTAATCTCGCTAATCTACTTTTTCTTGTTCGGCGACCAAACAGTTATTATTTCCTTTTTAGTAGGTTCAAGTCTTTTTCTTCTTCCTCAATCCTCTCATTTCTTCCCTTTTGGGTGCTTTTGACTTCCCCTTACTGGGTTCCACTACCAGAGGCATGTCAACAGTGAGAGATCCTGCTATAAAGCTATTTGGTAGAGATATTCCTGTAGATTCACACGCAGCATCGATTCCCCTCAAGTTATGGTATTCTTTCACTTTCCTTTGTTCTGTCCTTTTCAATTTTCAATTCTTCTTTTCTTCGAATATTCATTGCCGCTAAGTTGTTACGAACTTGTAATTGCGTTTTTGTTTTGAACCATACATTCTGTAACTGGTGACTTTTGAGTGATGTGTGTTTCTGTTGGATGAAATACTTGATTTTCGCAGGAAGCGCAAGTTCTAGATGCATTTATTAACTTTCTTTTTTTGGGATTCCGTGATTGATGTATCGTTATAGCTTTGAAAGCTTATTTAACTACAAGAAAATCCTTTTGGTTTGACAACTGCTTGCACTCGTTGCTGTGCGGGCAATTTAATTATCTGTAAACTAATTAAAGTGGCAGGAGCACTGAAGCACTATCTGAAGGTGGTTTGATAACTTATCTCAATGGCGGTGGCGTTATACATTTGTGTTCCAAAAGGAGACTGAAATGAAAAGGAAGAAACTTGGTGGAGGATTTTAAGAAAAGATAAAATGTAGGTTTAGCTCTACTTGATTGTGTCTTTCAAAAAATATTTATTCACTTGTCATTTCTCATATTTATTGGAGAATCTAATAGCAGATAACCATGAAACTTTACCTAGTCCGGTGGTAAAAGAAAATGTGCTATAACTTTTTGTGATTTTTTTGTTTGGTTGGGACTTGATTGTTCAAAAATGATGGACGCCTTGAATTGGATCACTTATAGACCACCTCACGAGACCAACTTAATTAGGTGTGTTCTCTCAGACATATAAATTGACGTTTGTGCAAGATGATTTTTATGCTTCTGTTATGTTGGAACACGGAACTGTAGGACTTTCAACTTGACTCTTATGTCATATTTTCCATATACTATAAATGGGCTTATATCTGTGTGTGTAGAAATTGCATGCAAATTTTATAGCTAAAGATTAATTTGTTATGCTAGCCTCTGTATTTTAATCACAGAGCCTTTTGGGCCCAATGTAAATCTTCTGCTGTATTCAATGGTATGCCCTTTGATACAATATAGTCCTCAATTGCAGAACAGGTATGATAAATCGACAATTGAAGGTGATGATCCTTTCAAACCTGGCAAGCAGCATAATCCTTCTGAAGAAGCAGATGAAAACGGTCGTAAAAGTCATACTTTTGAAGTGGAGGCCAAAATAGTTCATAGAAATAAGGACTACAAGGCTGGTAGTAGGGATATGGATCATCAAGAAAAGTTTTGAAGAAACCAGATAAGGTGCTGCCTTGTCCTCGCTGCAACAGCTTGGAGACTAAGTTTTGCTATTTCAATAATTACAATGTTAATCAACCTAGGCATTTCTGCAAAAATTGCCAAAGATATTGGACAGCTGGGGGGATAATTAGAAATGTTCCTGTGGGGGCTGGAAAGCGCAAAAATAAACATTTGCCCTTGGCTGTTGGCCCAGATGTAGTATCTGTCACCCACACAGACTCCAACTCTCTTCCTACAGTTTCAAGACCTGCTGGAGGAATGGGAAATAACCCTAGAATTGGGGAGGAAGCTCCTCCTTGTGAATCCTTGGAAACTGTGTTAAATCTAGAAGGCCAGAAAAAAACCGAAATTGACTCCTCTATTGGTGATGATAGTGAGGAGCCTTCCAGAGATTTTGAATCCAGGGAAAAGGAATGCTCAGCAAATGAAATTGAGCAGGTAGGTTTGGAGCAACACTTAAATGGTTTTAATCCTCTACATCCACTTCATTATTATCCTGTACCTCCATGGGCTTACCAATGGAGCCCATGTTGGAATTCAATGGTAACTAGACCCAATCCTGCTTATATGGGCTCTGCAACCATGATGGCAGTCCCAGGTTTCACTGCACCACATAGAATTATCAGCAGCACCTTTTTATTCATGTCCCCTGCCAAGCTGGACTGGCCAGAAGGAAGAGGTTCCATTTGTTGGGCCTACATTTAGTGGCATCCCATCACCTTCCTCTTCCAGTAGCAACAGTGTTTGTTCTGGGACTAAGTCTCCAACCTTAGGAAAACATTCCAGAGATATAAATACTCAGACAGGCGATGCAATGAGACAGAATCTTTGGGTACCTAAGACTTTGAGAATTAATGATCCAGAAGAAGCTGCAAGGAGTTCTATATGGTCTGCTTTCAGTATAAAGAATGAACAGAACAAACCCATTATCAAAGGAAGCGTTTTTAAATCTTTTGAACCGAAGTCAAAAGGTGCAAGTTCTCATATTTCAAATACTGATGAAATTCTGAATGCAAACCCTGCTGCTTTTTGTCGCTCAGAATCTTTTCAGGAAAGAATGTAAAATATTGCATTTCATTCCGCATTTATGTTGTGGAGAACAAAACCATGTCATGATGGCATTTGTCATTGTATGAAGCATGGAGGATTCCTGCTTCTTCCATTCTGTCATGGCTAATTACAGGTCACTGTGTCTCAGAAGATAGCTATGGCACAAGCTTTTCAGGGAATTTCAAGTTATGTGATCTCTGGTTGTTAAGAATATTTGATTATGTGACAACCAATACTTTGAGATAAATTGATACCTTTCATGTTCAAACCTCAAGGACCACCTCATAAAAGAGCCATCTCAGTCAAAATGTTCTATTGCATATTCTATTGCATGCGATTACAGCGATTTTGTGTTAAGAGGTATGACCTTTGAACTCCATAGCAGTTGCAATCAAGATAATTTGTCTGTTCCATTTAATTTTTTAGTTTAGTTCATCTAGTAGCCAGTTTTAGGAGTTTACATGTGCCACTGACTTCTCCGTGCCCAATTTTTGAGAATTTACTAGATGTCTTCTATTGCTTCTTTCTCTTTTTCTCCTTTATGCAATCCTCTACTGTATCTTGAAAATCGATGATGAGAAATAGAAAGATGCTCAGAAAAGCTTCTTTCTATAAGCTGTTTTAGCAAATTTTTCTTGCTCGCTCTTTGTATTCTGAGGCAACCAAAACTATGCTATTTAAGACTGTCTATACTACAATCTGGTGAAGCCTTTCTTGCTTCAAGACAAGGTGTTTTCAGACACTAAATACATTGTAATTTGCTGGGAGGATAATCGCTTTTTTCTTATTTGACTTTTATTTTTATAGAGCATCTTTTCTTTGTTTCTTGTCCTTCTTATTGTACAATATTTGATGAAATTTTCTGTTTATCTTCATTATATACATGTTTTCCTTGATTCGCTGTGGCTTATCAATGTTGATCATGACATTTCGATGAGGTTACTGGACTGAGCAATATTTGCCTGCTGATATAACTTTCCTTTCTTGTTTATTTATTTATTTTATTTCATTTTTGGCTTTATGGGAAGGTTAGAAATTTTTCACACCCTTTTACACATAAAAGCTTGTTGAACATTGGGTCCTTCTTGTAAGATAAGAGAGATTGCTTATACTCTTACTTTATTAGAACTACTAAATTAATATTTGTAACATTCTTGTAAAATTCAAGAAGTGATGGGAAGGCCTTGCAAATGAAAATTCCTAGTCATAATTCTGGCAAGATAGATTTAAGTTGTGTAGCCTGTCTCTGCTATTTATTTAGGGAAAGGATAGGTATGATCACTTAACGACATTTCCCATGATCAAGATTTTAGTTAAACATTTCCTTCATTTTCTCTCTCTTCCATTCTTTTGAATCCAAACATATTGTGATTAGAAGATTAATGCAATGTTTGTTAGGTGAAAAATTGTTTTTTCGGAAGAGAAACAAGAAATATACCTCTCTTATATTTTCTTTCTAGATACATTTCTCATTTTTCTTTTAGGAAACACTTTTCCATGTATCAAACATGCAGTAAGGAAGCACAGAACTACCACATGCGGAAGTTTATGTCTATGCTTTGCATATCTGGCTGCTCAGCACGTTGGACTGACCAACCTATGATTTCATGTGTTCTTAGCCAATGCTGGAATGAACTATGAAAGTTTGTGAGAGTGGGACTCTCGTTAGTCACACATGATATATAATGCAAAATCACAACGTATGCTGAAGCTCTGTCTGGGATGAGATTTTTCATAGAATTGTTACACGTGGAACAACCCCCCACCCCCCCCAAATATGTAACCTTGGATTGCTCGGAAAAAAATTTTCATGTGTCATCATTTTATTGAGAAGTCTCATAAACGCCTGAAATTGTATTTATAACTTTTCCATTGAAAAAAAAAAAAAAGAAAAATCTTGAAAACCCTAGTAGAAGGTCAATTATGCAAGGCATTTGAACATTCATACTAGAGTTTCTTTCGGAACACTCAAAACATTATTGACTGAGATAAGTCTTTCATTGGGAGGCTGTTATCTTTTGTGCTTCTGGAAGCATACAGAAGTTATTCATGCTTTTCGTTCATATAAATTTATATTGTGGAAACAAATTTGCGATGGCAATGTGTGGAAACTTGGCAATTTTCTGGGGTAGCAGAAGTGTTATTTCTGATTAAATCAGGAGACAGGATTTTCAAGGGACCTGTATTCTTTTTTATGATTTCTCAAGCTTCAATTCATTTGAACACTTTGTTATCATTGAAAAATAAGAGAGGATCAATAAGCATTGGTTTTAATGAAAGAGGCTATGGATGTTTAAGCATAAGATTTTGATTTTAAATTCGTGTTAATACATAAAATATTTTTGCTTATCTTAGGACTGATATGACAATGAGAAAATTTGACTTAGATATCATTTAGTTACGTGCGTGCACATGAGAAGCTTGTTGCAATTGATCATATAGTTTGTGTTTATCAATTTTTGATGGTTGCAAGCTTTGACTGTACTTGACGTTTTAACTCTTGTCAAGAATATAACAATGCATGTTATTGTATTAGCTAGCATTTGGATTGATGAATTTAAATTTAGATTTGAAATTTTGCATTTCAAATCAGCATTTGAAGTTCATGTATTTAAATTTTTTGTTTGGATAGTTTAAAAAAATTCAAATAAAAAAAGAGATGAACCAAAATTTGAATGTAAAATTAGAAATGATAAGAGTTTATATAGGACAGTTATAGAAGTAGTAATAGTAAAAAAGTAAAGAAAATAAGATATTAAAAGTGATTAGAATTTTAAATGAATATATTATAAGGAAATTGAAAATTAAAAAAAAATTATAATTTAAAATGAATTTAATTTAGTTTAAATTTTAGTTTATAAAAATTATAATTTAAATGAATTTAAATTTAGTTTAAATTTTAGTTCGTAAATTTTTATGTACCTAAATAAAAGATTTAGTTTAAATTTAAATTCTTGTTAATCCAACCACATTATTAGAGAATTTACACTCGAGTAATGTGAATAACTTGTGAAACTCGTGTCGATAGATTTAGCTAGTTGATACTAATGATGTCTGTGTTTCTCTCGAACTTTTTAATTAACATGTAATGGCCAGCTATAACTAAATTGTAACCTTGTACCTCACCCGGAATTTGAAGTTCAAGTGAATTACAATATTCATTATTTATTAATAGTTCACAAATAATGTAACTTTATATTTTGTTATAATGAATATAAATATCTAAGTGGTCATATATGGTCGTGAACGTGCCGAAATAATTGCCTGCACAATGTCAAAATAGGGAATGGGGCGGCATTTCGTCATTGACTTGATCCGAAATAAATATAACAAGCATGAGTCTATATTATAGTTTTTTCATGTAATAAATAATAATTTTTTCAATAAAAGATAACAAATGTGTGTGTGTAGTTGCTTTATAAATGACTCATGAAAGGGTGATTTGATTCAAATGAACATAATCCCTCTTCATTCAATGTAGGTCATGTTACAAGTCATCAGTCAACAATCATCTATATATTTGGCCCCCCCCAAAAAAAAAAAAAAATCTATATGTCAGAATCAAAATATCATATAAAATTATAAAAAGTGACACTCTTCACCTCATAACTTAACAACTTACCTTGTGAAAAGGCCAAAAAAACAAAAACAATACAACTTATCTCAAACATTGTACAATACATAACAGAATTGGTTTACACTAAACCACGAAAAATACCATGTTAACCTATGTGCACGGGAGATATTGAGACTAAAATTAAATCAGTAAATGCATAATAGAAAAACAGTTAAAAAAATTTGCAGGAATAGGTAACCAGTCCCAAAAAATTATATGCTATTATTATTGGACAAAGCTAAAAGAAATACATGTCAAGTCATCCCTGTTTGACTAATAAATAATGTTTGTACATTCATAAGCATATCAGACCTTGAAGGTCCCAAAAAAGCAAAAAATCAATCTACATAACAGAGTTCCTCAGTACAATTTAAGCTTACAGTTATCCTATCCAAATGCTCCTATTAATTTATGAGTCAACTCACAAAAGGGAGAATACTGGGAAAGAAAAAAGAAACTCAGCAGAACATCATACTGAAGATCTCATATTTTCTTTCACCATACTTTTTCCCCGTTATCGTTGTCATTTTTTTCCCATTTTTTGAGGTGACATGTGAGAACTAACATCCATCTAAGACATGTTCCTAACCTGAATTAGAACTGCAAAGCATTGTACAGGGTCCCAATTCAATAAAGAAAATGATGGGACAATATCACTTTTTTAGAAGCCATCTATGAAACACCAATGTAGGAAAAACGAAGCCAAATCATGTCTAGTAGAGGTGTTTGACAATCATATCAAACACTGCACGGTGTTTCAAATTGTACCTGGGCGTTTGAGCTGTCTGGATATCATCAAATATCTCATAAGCATATCATTATATGTGATTTTCTTATGAAGCCATCAGGGGACAAAAATGCCAACCTCAGCGACCTTTAGATTTTCGGCGTCCCCCTAGCAGTTTTAGCATGTTGTCAGTGACATCAGGAGAAGAGCTATCATCTTCATCTTGATTATTGTCAGA
Organism: Prosopis cineraria; assembly: GCF_029017545.1. Lineage (NCBI taxonomy): Eukaryota > Viridiplantae > Streptophyta > Magnoliopsida > Fabales > Fabaceae > Prosopis > Prosopis cineraria. The sequence continues at coordinate 25,386 of NW_026556426.1, forward strand.
GGTATGAGTCAACCAAGCCAATGCCTCTATGGCAGCATCTCTCTCTGCTAGCTGCTTGTTTCTCTTGGGTTTGCCAACAACTGCATTCCTTTGAACTCCACTAGAGCCCTAAACTCATTTGTTTTAAAGGTGTTTTGTTTTGTACTTTGGTGGAGAGTGCCCTGCTCGCATCAACAGTGTTTGTAGCAAGCTCTTGGGGTTTGTCCCATCTTTTGTGAACTTACTCTCATCATTAGCTGCCTTCAGCTTCCTGTTTCTCGGCCAAATACGAATCTTCCTTCACATTGATCCCCTGACACAAGTTCTTGAACAGCAAGCATCAAGTACTTCCCTTCCTTGTGGATGTCAATCTTGGGATCTTCAAGCTGCACAATACATAAATCAACAATTGATTAGCTCATGGATAATTTTCATGAATTCACAGTTTCCAACTGTGACTTTTCCCTTCATGCAAATTAATTAGCTCATGAGCAATACTAATGAATGATAATTTCCAATCAGCATATCTACTTTCTTCAGTTGTTTAGTTGAACAGCAGCATTTTAGATAATGTATTTATGCTCATCGATGGTGTATCTGTCAATTGAATCCGAGTGGAGCGCTGGTTTAGTTTCAGAAGGGGGAAATGTAGATTTAGAAAATGAGAGAGAGAGCAATGTAACTTCAACAACCTGGAGGAGAGTATTTTAGCCAATCAGATTAAAGTATAGCAAATTTTTAATTTTAGGAAAGGAGAGATCTTATATTGAAATTATAAGTTCATTTAATTCCCGTAAAAATATATCCATGTAATTTACTCAGGAAAAAAAATGTAGGCTCTCATTTAAAGGATAAGCCTGCATTATTAAGTTTCAGCACAAGATAACACTACCCTGTGCTTTGTGAGACACGTCACGATCGGCTTTTGCTGAGGGTGTTTGTCAAAAGATAACAAAACTATTTATAGACCTTTACATGAACTTTTGCATTGAGATGTTTCATTGAAAAATAAACTGGCAATTTTGATAAGGAAAGGTTGAAACTCCCTTGTATCTTACTTAAACACGCAAGAGAGAGAGCATAAAACATGTTAAGCAGTTATAACTCATTTGCAACAAGGAACAAGATAGCAAGAAACCAAAATCTGCTGACCTTCTTTTGGACAAGCTTACCAAGCTCTTCCTTTAGCTTCATATAGCAGTCTGCCAAACTAGGATCCATGAAAAAGTCAATATAGCCATCCAACATTTTTAGATGTCCAGCCTACACCCAGTAAAAAAAAAAAACGCATATTATCGTCATGAAATTTATCAAGCAAAAAACTTTTTCTGGAAACTCAGATGTATTAATTAGCAAATTACCTGTGTCCCATTAACTAAGGCGCCACCAAAAAGGATAAGTACTGAATCAGACACACCAGTGGAATCACGTATGAAAACAGCATTGACTTTTACTTTCTCACCAAAAACCAGCCATGGATAAGAAATGGTTTGGTAACGCTCATTCACTGAATTCTGACCAAAATCATCAATAACAGTAAAAATCTAGAAAATGAATATCATAGGGGTGGGGGGGAGTTTAACTCGTAGATATCCATACCATCCATTTGCTAAAATATAAAAAGTTAAGTGGATTTATAACTTCTGCGTTATAATATATGTACACAGTTAAAACATGCCATCTGTTAAAGAGGCTAACGATATTAAATGTACAGAAGAGTCCTCAACTGAATTCAAAGACTTCCTAGTTATTAATGAATCTGTGAGAGCACACATGCATATCCTTTTATATAATTGCATCAACATTAAAGGACTAGTGATTGAAGACAGAGGGGGAAGAATCTTAGGAATACTGTTGAAGGTAGTGCATATGAGAACTGGGGAAAATTGAAATTTTAGTGTTTAACACTGAACTCACAGCTATTTAGAGGAGATTCATCTTTTCAATAGGCTTCTATGGCTTTATTACTAATAAACAGAAGAGAGATACAGAGAGAGAAGCAAGGATGTGCAATTAGTGCTTAGTGTTTTTTCCAATTTTTTTGATTGCTCGAGTACCACGTATTCCTATTTTTCAGCAATCTAGTCTAGCCAAGAATTTCTTCTATACCTGATTGTTCCTGTCCATTTCACACAACTCAGAATTCCATCAGGTATCTTTAAACTACGTCATATTTTTAATTCAGTCTCTCAATGAAGCAAGATGCTCCCATTAATTTCAGTTAGATGAACCTTGTCTCTCTGTTTAGCTTGTTAGGGCAATGAAATTCCCCTAGTTCTTTAATTTTTTTAATGAACTAATTGAAGACTCTTGTTTTGAACCTTATTTCTTCTTTCTAAGCAACAAACCGTAGCTCTAATTGAAATACAAACACTAAATCGCACTTACTAAAAAACTTATAGACCAATTGATTCATATATTCATATACATCTAGATTTCCCTTTGTCTTAAGCATGCTGGTAGGTGCTCACAATAGTAAAATGGAATAAGAGAAATAAATCTATTAGGAGGGTATAAAATAAGAATCTCGTTCTATACTTCTCTCAATAGCCACGTTTATGAGAATCTTCAAAGGGTTTGAAAGACTGTTTTATTAATTCATGATATGCTAGCTTCTAAGTTGCTAGTCATATTTATAAAGCTAAATACAATAAAATCTAGATAACTGGATAAATTCTCCTAAAATCCAAAATACTAAAGAAAATCCAAATATCTAAAATACTGAATTAAATCTAAACAACTAAATAAAATCTAGGAAAATCTAAATAAAAACTAAATAGAGAAAAATACCCAATAAAATACTAATAAAATACTGAATCAAATAATCTATCTTAATTATCTTTATCCTATTTTATCTTTTGATACTTCCTTCTTGAATAAGTCTTTATGGGCATGTTATCTGGAATCTTATCACATTCCCCTACTTCAAAGTACACATGAAGCCCCTACGTTTTCTTTTCTATTGAAACAAAAATAATTACCTGACCAAAAGACAAACTATTAAACCAGAAGACAATATCAAGTAACCCCCCACCCCCCCCCCCCAAAAAAAAAACAGAGAGAGAGAGAGAGACAATAAGTCCACTAAGATGAAGTTAGCCATTTCTTATTCCTCATAATAGCAACTTACCATTTATCAGTCTAAGCAGAATCTGTCCCTCATTTACAACTAAATAATTGAGGCTCTTGTACTTTGTTTAATCTATCACCACTGTCCCAACCTATTTTTATACTAAAGATATGCCCCCTGATTACTTGCATATTCAGAAACTCAGAACATTAGTCATGAATGTCACATGACTGATTTGTTGTTTTTGACTTGGTCTCATATCAGTCACACTGCTCCATAGCATATGATAATATGATTTACTATATATTTTATTATATATATCAACATTGATTAAATATTTGACTTTTGCTAGGATATTCTATTCAGCTCTTGGGAAGCGAGTCCCTTGGTAATAAATATCATCAATGTTATTAATAGCGTGAGGCTTTATCAATGTATGTAGATAGATGGTCAAATACTGATAATGCAAATCAACAGGGAACAGTTGCCTGAGTCCAACAAAGATCATCGTCTGACACACCAAACAACTCTTCACAGATTTTTCCCCATCTTTTAATGCTTTCTGGTCTTACAATGCCATATGCAAGATTGATCCTATACTATGCATATGATATTTTACTATAATGATCACTTTCAGCCTTGACAAAGTAGAACAATAACATGAAAAAAGAATCCATAAAGATCAAGAATGGTTAAAACAAAGATAATATTTTACCTCCCCTAATCATGAAACAAGCAAGAAGGTCATGTATCTTTAAATGTCAAGTCTGAAGACTCAAACTGTGATTCCACACTAATATTTTGCTTCATACAAATTAGTCTCAGCATATAAGTTGAACATTCATTCAAGGTAACTCCATCAAGGCCCTAATTCCTAAGAATATGAGCATGGGTTGGCCACTTACTGCATACAATAAAACCTGGCCGTCATCCCTTGTTTTAAATGACATGGACGTCTCCCTGTGCTGTACATTAATGAATAATAAAATTTAATCAACTGAAAATTAACTGAAAAAAATTATGACAATTGTTGAAATACATGTCTAAGAAACAAAAAGCTTACCACTACTGATGCTATGCCAGGAAAGAGACCAGAACAAATGACTGAACGAACCATAGATTGATTGTGACTCAGTTTGTTGTTAATGCTTGCATCTGAATCTAACAAGCCTGCGTCTTTTAAGATGAAGCTAAACTGCTTCCGAAGAGAGTGGATAGCCTGAAGAGTCTGGGCAGAGAGGAAATTTCTCCAGCAGTATTCATAAGCAGATCCTTCTCTTTCAGATTCTTTCCATCCCTCGTATGCACGGACAAGAGCCATGTGATCACTGTAATCTTTTGCAGAAAATCTAGACTTTGCTGTCCCTGCCAACTGAACCCAACAGACAAAAGCGATATGTTTACTCTGATAGTATTACCCTAACTTATGCCAGTGCTTAATCCAAGAAATAAAAAAAGTGAGCAAGGAACTAAAGGTTCATTGGTTCGGTGAACTTCAATCAATGGCTCAGCATCATACAGAACCTCTAGATTCAAAACTAACCCAAATTAGTATGTGCACACCTGACTTCTCAGATAGAAACAAAGTACAGTTAAAAAAATGAAAATTCATATCTGGTTCATAGTCCATAAAATGCAAGTTTTCCAACACATTTTTAATAGAAAGAGAAATTTGTTCAGAAAGATAATAAAAGGATGACAAGAAACTCCCCCGAAAGAGAAGATTCAGAAGAATGCAAGAGACAAAATAATGGAGAGAACACTAGTGTGGGAAAATCTAACAATGCTACCCAGCCCCTACTCATGTATGATGCTCACAAAGTTCACATCACATGAACACTGTTTTCACAGGAAAAGTGATGCTACTACTGTCATAACTAGCATGTTCAAGACTTCCAATTATCCACTGAGTTTAGTTAACCCCATCCAATACATCTTTCTTTAAAAATGTGATGTGAAATAACTGAAGCACAAATTTGTATTCACAGCCATAACCAAATTCACACATTCAGATATTACAATTTTTTTTTTCCCTCAGACATTACATCAATTAAGCACTGTAAGATAATTAGCTTGGCTTACATCCTTCTTGTCTTGGGGCAAAAGGAAAGGATCCCTGACACTTAAGCCAGCAACTATTGTAAGAATAGGATCAAAGCAACGAAATATAGCACCCATAATTAACATTTTTCCCAGCTTGGGATCCACTGGAAGCATTGAGAGAAACTTCCCAAGATCAGAAAGATTTTCCTTCTCATCTAATGCCCCAATCATCTTGAGAAAATCAATAGCATTTTGGACAGCCCGTGACTCTGGTGCCTGCAGAGCTGCTGATAAGAACTCTCCTATGCTCTCCACCTGCAAACTCTTTATTTGCAAGCAAAGAGAGTTCAAGGGTGTTCTCAGTAGCTCAGGAAGTTGGTATTCAGAAAAAGCTTCATAAACACATTTGGGGTAAAGGTGGTAGCATTCTCCTGGTTGTACACGACCTGCTCTCCCCCTTCTTTGACGAGCAGATGCTTGTGATATCCAAGAAGGTAGTAGACAAGGTGTGTTATTCAAAGCATCATAAGTAGTCTCTTTTGCTTTTCCACAATCAATCACAAATACTACATCATTGATAGTAATACTTGCCTCTGCCATATTAGTTGCAAGGACTACTTTCCTTACATTTGGTGGTGGTTTCTCAAATATGAGTCTCTGTTCAGAAGTTGCCATTGAACCATGACATGTTAGAAGCAGAACCCTATTAGGATCTCCTAAGAGAGGATGAGCTTTGAGCTGATCCCTTAAACAACTTATATCCTCCCACCCAGTCATAAATACTAAAACAGCACCTGGTCGTTCCTTCCGACATATATGGCACAGAACAGCTTCAATGAGATTAAATCCTATGCAATCTGGGGCCCAAGATGCAAGTGAATCACGGGTCCTAGAGCTATAACTTTCAAAACTTGATTTAGAAAGAGCATCCTGTGCAACAATCAGAAGGTAATAAAGTCATATTTCCAACATAACAAATGTTATTTTCATTAAGTTTCTAAAGCAAACAAAGCATAGACACAAAATTGTAGGGATAACAACGGCTTGCAGACAAGGCATACCATGTAGCAAGTCTCATATAAGTAATGAGTCCATGCCTTCAAAAACCTCAAAATAAAGGCCGGAGCTCCTTTTTATAGTTATTTTGAGTAATGACATCCCATTCTTTAAAAAAAAGCTCAAAATAAATATTACATGTCACAAGGCATAACATCAGGGTGCATACCCATAAAGATGACATTTGGCCAAACAGGGATCCGCATTCTTTTGAGTCATGTCAGAGCTAAACTAATAAAACCAATAAGAACACCTCCGAGCTGTTATTGAAGCAGAGAACAGTATATTGACACAACAGTATGCCATGGTTGATGCATAAAAATGAATCAATAAATCAAACACCATCCATAAGGGGAAAAAACAGAAATTAAAGGAAAGGATTTCTTCTTTCGTCCTTCATTCCAGTTTGTTCACTTCCTTCCTTCGCCCTTGGCCAAGACATGAAAATAACCAACAATGAAAATGCTAATCTAAATTTATGGGTAATCTAGCGTGTGAACGGATACAGCACATGATGCATTAACCTACTTCTGTAGGTGATTTAAGTTTGAAGATTATTTTTTAATGAATGAAAGCAAAATTATAATTAAGATAGTGCAATATACACAAGAAAATTTCCTCAAAATTCTGCATAATAAAGTCTTTATCAACTCTATCCTGCATGGGTGACAAGGAAATCCCCTATAACTATCCATGGGCTCAATATTAAGGTGAAACAAAGAAAGCATATCCATATTCTATAGCAAAAACATGAATTCAAACAGCACATCTATAACATGAGCTGAAAAATCAATACATTAACAAGTATCTCTAGCCTAACTTACCAAAGTTCCAAACAACTACATAACACTGCATCTTGACAAACCTGACCTTCCCTAATCCCACCCAAAACATAAAACTACAATGAACAAAAACTCTTTTCCCCTACTCACATCACACACTAACTAAAAGATAACAAACTTCAGAACATTGTGGGAAGAAATTTGAAGAAACTTTATTCAGAAGCAAATGAAGTATTATATTGGAACAGATCCACAATAAATTTCCACAAACACATAAAGTAGGAGAAAAAGAAACACTTAAGCATCATTAATTTACATGTTATATTAGAATCAAGTATTTAAAGTAATTTCACACCTCAACAAGAGCAGTGATCTGATTCTTCTTTTTCCTTGGTGCTAGCTGCCTTTGTGTTTTCCACATTTTCTCTTGACCATAATCATCAATTTGGTTGAAAGGACTTAACTTATATCCAGTCATTTCCAAAACATCTTCCAAAAAATGAGCTCTCACAGGATAGGTGAAACCCTGGGCAACAAACAAATGCACTCAGAACACTTTTCAGAAGCAAACATTTGAAACATCGGATAAGTGAATAGATTCAGTCTCATGGTCATATTAGAAATAATGACATTGAATTCATTTCAACACATCACGAACAAATTTCATATACTGATTCTTATGAAAAGCATTGCTTAACCAAAAGTCATAACAATGAAAATTTGAGTAAATCATCACAATTCAGTTTCCAGATTTAAAAAAAAAAAAAAAACTACATCTGAATGCAGTGTGTTGGGATGACAATTGACAGATAACTAAGAGTATAAAAAGTATAAGTTCAAATGGAACCTTTGGTAATAAACAATAATAGGACAAATTGTTTAGCATGCAAGAGTACTGAAACTAACAGAAAATTGGGTCAATTAAATGTCAAAACTGACTAATTTGTCATGGAGGGGAAAACTTGATTCGGAGCCTTTAGACTTTTAAAGACAATTCTGTAATTATCAAATTGCATGCACACCTAACTCAGCAATCATCCACCCAAACAGAGTTGATACATCCTGTATAACTGAATGTTTTCACAGAAATGCTCAAAGAAAACTCGAGGATGGGCTTACTGGAATATGAAATGTTGGTGCACCCCAAAATAATTAGAAAATAGCTCAGCATTCAAGGTGGCGCTCATTAAAACCAATCTTAAATCCCGACGACGTGGAAGAAGATCCTTTAACACAATCAGTAAGAAGTCTGAGATCAACAAAAACCAAATAGAGGAAACATAAGTCTAATTTAGTTGCTTCTTTAGCAGTACATAATTATTAAACTGATATTATTGAGAGAATTACCTTCATTCATGCCTCGCTCATGAATTTCATCAACAAAAACATGGGTTGTACCATCTAGGTTTCGATCACTCAGCAACCGTCGGAGTAATATACCACTGGTACAGAAAAGCAGATGGGTGTTTTTCCCCTTCATTCCTTCTAATCGAACTTTGAAACCAACCTATCAAAAAACCTCTGTTGTGGAATAGCAGCAACAACCAAAAAGTTCCCAATTTTAAAATGTATTTTTCAAAAGTAAAAAAAGTTTGAGTCTTTAGTTTCTTCATGAATCTTAATGCTTAGAATTGTCTTTTCTGTACCATAATGTTCTCATCTTTTTGTTGGTTTTTTTTTCCCTAAGCAAACGGAACTTACTGTTTCACCAAGAGGCTCTCCTCTCTCTGCTGATACTCTCTCAGCCACAGCCATTGCAGATATCCTTCGAGGCTGTGTGCAAATAATGTTACAAAATGCTCCACGACCAGACTCTATCTCTGACTCTAATACATATTGAGGAAGTTGTGTGGTTTTACCACAGCCAGTTTCTCCAGATACTACAATCACCTATCAAAATAATGATTAAGATAGCGCATTAATTTGTTAACTTGCAAAACTCCACATTCAGCTCACTCTTACGGGTAAGCCATATACAATGCTAGTGTAGTAGACTCAAAGATCACAAGCAAGACCTGATTTAGGGGATAGAATTTCATCAAGTAAAGATAATCTATTATAAAATTATAAGAAGGGTATGCAATGTTCATATAGTAACTCTGTCACCAATCACAAAGCATCTTATCATGGCAGGAATTTAGAGATAGGTGCAACGGTGGCAATTCATTTTGAAACAAATAAAACCTTCCAGAAGATTAAGAGATAGAAAATTAAAAATCAATTTTAATCTTTCACTTTTTTCTTTGTGCAGTAATTCATTGCTATTTTGTTAGAAATTAATCTGATCACAAGTTGCAATTGGTTTCTGGTTTTACATTTATCTTATTGATTCTTGAAGAAACTAATGAAAGATTTTGGAAAACCTTGACAAAAGGGGGATCTTGTTGTGTCTAAGCAGAAAAAAAGATTGTTTGGCTAGTAACTTATGTGGCACTCTATAGTTCAACATACGAAGAAACGAGAGAAAGTAATACTATGCTAACACGTCTCACTTTAGTATTTCATTCATGGTCACTTAGTGTGTGTGTGTGTGTGTGTGTGTAACAAAGTTCCACATCTTTCTGGTATTAGAAAAGGAGCCCAAAACCTAACATGTCCAATAACATACGTGAAATGCTCATTTACACTAACAAGTTCACAAGCGTAATTTACAAGAGTTACTACCTTCTTGGAATGTGTTAGCTTAACACTGTAGACATACAACAGTGATGCAGGAGAAAAAAGAGGAATTATTATTTTCATGATCTTAACTAAAATCCCATTTTCCATATTTATCCCCATTTCCTAATTGACTAATAAATCATATATTTTCTAATCTCTTTCCCTCCGCCATTTAACATACCATGTGAACTAAATTCATAAAAATAAATAAACCCACGAACACTATATAATGTGCAATTTCTATATTCTAACTTCTGAAGCACTGACAACAAGCTGATTTTTGACCTGGAAGATATTTCAATGAAACCAAAAAATTAATAGTAACTGCAAGAATTCCAGAGGCCTACCTGATTTCGTGCTATAGCTTGAAGTAAGCCTTCCTTCTCCTTGAATGCTGGCAGAGATTTCCGGAATCCCAGCATCATCTTGCCTTCAGGTGATTCCTATAAAAGGTGCAATATACATGTAAAATATTTGGCTAGAACCTGCGCATATTATTTCTAGTACTTAGCGACTGATAATTAAGAGCAGCTTCTCTGGTCATTGAAGTAATTAGCTAGAATATTTTAAAGAACATTCCTGAATATCAATTCACCATTATCATACGGTAAGAAAAACCTACAACATGTAGATAATCAAGACCATTAAATCTAGAATGAGTGGCCCAGCCATATGCCTAAACTCTAATTTGCAGGCATATGTTCATCACTAATTTTGATCCATTATGCTTTTAGAATATCCAGAGCCATGCATGCATCTTGTGTTCAAGGATTTAGGCCCTTTCTGAAAATAATCCTATAACCACATTTTTTTAAGTTACAATCGTAACAATAAGAAAACCTGCAAATAACCTACCTAATCCTCCGAATATTTGCAAGCAGTAAGCATACACATGCAATAAGATAATTAGCAAGGCTTCCAGTGCCCAATATACAGGTAACTCAATAAATTTTAGAATACAATGTATGGGTCCACAAACTAATTGGCAATCATTAGTATTTCTCCAGTTGCATTATCAAAAGCTAGTAATAGGCACTAAAGATGTGAATTTGAATCCTGCCATTCATGATAAGCAACCAGAGTTCTAAAGGCATAAGAAAAATGGTATATTTATCTCCCAATATCACAATAAGGAAAAGAAAATCAACAAATTTTAGCAGGCAGGAATAGGAGCATAGTGACTTGATGACTTTAATGGGGTCAACCATAAAACTTGAAATCAAGGCTGCTTTTATTGAAGCATCAATAAGATACAATATT
>NW_026556427.1:0-36234 GCF_029017545.1 Prosopis cineraria
AAAAATTAAAAGTAGACAAAATTTTTTTTTTTTGCCAGAGGATAAGAAGAATTTACAATTATATTAAATTTAATCAGTAATATATAATAAAAATTATACAAATAATAAGTTAAAATATTAAATTTTATTATATGGAAATATTTTTCTGTAAACAAAAAGGTTATGATTATCTTATGAAATTAATAATTTTTTCTACTTTTCATTTTATATGGCTTAGCCAAGCATAGGGAGAAAATTACATCTCTCAACTTCTCTTTTCTCTCCTCATATTTTCTCTTCTCCTTGTTCTCCTTCATAAGCCAAGCACATTGATAAAAATAAACTCAGCTTGCTGTTACATTTTAAATCAAGAGAATATATTTTATGATTAAAGTAACAACGAAGATTACAAGATGCTTAATAAGATAATAAGAGTGAGAATCAACCAAGAACATATTTTACTTGAAGTTGTTATTTCTTGTGAATTGAAGAGAAGAATCAAATGCTAAAAAATCCGTCGAAGCAAACAAACTAAATTAAGAATATTTATGTCAAGTATATTTATTTATTAAGAATATACTAATTATACAATATACATTTGGAAATATTTCATATTTTAACACTCAAACAATTAACAAAGCTCTTTTGGTGGTATAAAGCAGTTGACCTATTTAACAACTTCTGCTGACCAATACAAGAATGTAAAGACAAAATCTGGTTTTCCTTCAGTTGAGATAACATGGCATTGTTTTTTTAAACTCTTTCCCAAGAAACAAATCTGTGATCATTATTTAATAAGGTCCTGCTGACTTCAGTTTGGATGTAGCACTATAGTTCAGAGTAATCACATGGGGCCGTTGATTGAGGGTATGCTAGTGCAGCAACCAGTGTTTTAAGATCCGGAAGCGTATGGATTGTTGAATCATCACCCGGATATAAAAGTGTCTTAATTTGACATGTTAAGATCTTAAAATTAATGTTTTTATAACTTAACTAGATATTGAACCAGAAAGGTGAGCAGCTCATAATTCGTGTGGTCTAATAATCAAACCGATAATATAATAATTAAATTAAAAAAATTATATATGCATATAATAATCAAAATATAAGAAATAAATATAAAATTGTTACTTAACTTTAAAATAAAACTAAATATTTTAAGTTTATAATGACTTAATAAGCCACATAATATAACATAACATCAATTGATTAAAAAAATTAATCATTTTCTTAAAAAAATTGATAAAAAAATACAAAAGAAAATGAAAAAGGGTATTTTTGAATAGTTAGTTTTTAAAAACTGGATCCAGTTCCTAGTCCGATCGCCAGTCCAAAGCAACCTAATTTGACGCAACTCTCCAAACGATTTTTTCCATTTGACTAAGCCGTTAGCCTGACCGGTCAATAGTCTGACCATCCGGTTTAGTCCGTTTAATCATTACCTAAAATGATTAGATTATATTGAACTGTTTTTCTTTTCTTTTTTTTTTTACTTTTATTTTAGTCATGAGAATTTTTATTCCATTTAGAGAGATTAATGTCAACTTCCTTCCAAATGTCATAGTAAAATTTTGAATATATTGATTTGTTTATTGACATTGTAAGAATAAAACTGTAGAAAAATATGAAAACTCATTTATTGTAAGAAAACAAATAAAATAAATAAATATATACATGTGATAAAAGTGAAGAAATTAAAACTTTAAACTTTGAATGACATTTTTTATATCTTTATTGTTTTATATATATATATATATATATATCTGTATGATTGAATATAAATATTATTTTTATTTAATTATTATATTATCAATTTAACTATTAGTTTAATCGATTGAATTACGAGAACATAACCTGCTAATATTTTCGCTTTATCATCTCGTTTGGCTCTTAAGACATTGATTGTGACAGTTTGAAAGCAATTTTTTTTTTTCGCATACAATTTTTAATGTAAGTTATGCATTACCATCCATCATGTTCATGTCGACGAAGGGCTTCCCTTTCAGGTTTTAGCTTTCAGATTCAATGAGTAGACAAAGGGATTGTTCAACACGCATGGACCAAAATGAAGGGGCCTACAGTGATTAAGAAAAGTAAAGACAAAACAAAGGATGAATGAACAAGTGGGCGTATCGCTAAAGCTAACACATTTCGCTGCTTCCAATCGTTGAATGAGATCGAAAAGCCATTGGATAGAGATTTTGGAAGTTGACCCAAGTGCCTGAAGCCATAAGCTTTTCTTGCGGTCTCTGGAATTTGCATTCCGCACAATTTGTCGACCTCAGACGAAGAGAATAATAAATCACTCGTTGACATTTCTGATCTCTCAAGGAGCAGGACAATTTAATGGACATCTCCTGTTGTTTGTGGTCATATTAGTGAATCGTTTCTTTATCATCAGTCTCAAGTTTACATGGATGTCAGGATCCGTAATATCAGCATATCTCAATAAAAACACTACTGTTATAAATACAAGTGCAACGGAACACAAGAAAATCTAATGGTGATCTACTTCTTGTGTTTGTGGTCTTATTAGTAAAACGTTTCTTTATCACCAATCTCAAATTTAATTGGAACATAGAAATAAGCCTCTGCCACTTTTCCAATAATGAAACTTGTGTCCTTCTCATACCACGTCCAGAAATGGAAGAATGATATATATGTTTCAAAAGGACTAATTAATTCAAATTAAGTTCCAATCAATTTTAAAATACCAAACTACAAGAATTTACCAATTCAAAAATTAATTTTACAATTTTATTGTGATGAATTTACAACTTGTATTCTAAATTTTAACATGATTGAAGAATAAATAAATTTATTTTCCTGCTAAAATTTAAAACATAAAATGCAAATTCATCCCAACAAAGTTATAAAATTAAAAGTGAAACTTAAAAATCCCTAAAGTTTTTTTTTTTTTTGGGTTCATATATAAGGCTAGCATAAAGCTAGAAATGTTCAAACACACAAAAGCTTGGCAATCAGATGAGTCTTACCCCACTCTCATCAGCCAAAAGTAAGCATTTACATCCAAAGGGAGGTACATTAAGCAAAGAAAAGTTATTGGGACAATCATGGGCCATTTTGGTTAAGAAATCTGCACACGAGTTGGCATCACTGGGAGTATATAAAATTCTATAATTATCATGAGAGCATATGGTTCCTGTATTTCATAGACAGCTTCAGCAAAGAGATGATCAGTGTTAACACCCCTATAAATTAGATTAATTGCCTCCAAGGAGCCAGAATATATCACAGCTTTCTCAATATTAAGACTGGAACAAAACCTCAATTCATACTTAATAGCAAATCCCTAAAGTTATATTTGGTTGGGAGGAAGGGGAGGGGAATTTTTACCTCCCCCCCCCCCAAAAAAAAAAATTGGGGGGATCCATCCCTCCGCTCCCATCCCCCTCCCCCTCCCCCCCCTCACCTCCCTTCCCTTCCATCTCCTCCCCTCCTTTTCCCTCCTCTCAAACCAAATGCAGTCTAAAGTTTGACACTTTAAAATTAGTTGGAACTTAATTTGAATTAATTAGTCCTCCTCTTGAGACCTATCTGCCATTCTCCCTCTAGAAATTATATGTTAATGTTCCCAAACATTCAAGAATACCAAGACATATCACATGATCAAGTTATTAGGTAGGGACAGACGGTACTTCATAGTTATATACAAATTACATGCTTGGTCACGTCTATTTGAAATGGGTTAAACTTCAGACGCAGTGTCAAGTAGGTTATGTTTGTTTGTTGTTTGGGTCAAAATTAGATAAGGTTTGGAACGTGGGGACAGGGGAAATAAATCAAAGAGACTCCAATGAGTATCTTCTGTGATCTTGTAAAAGGGCTAATGCAGCATTTGCATTTCCATGCTTTTGATCAGTGGTCCTGATTCGTAGTCACCTTTTCAATCCCATAATGCCTAGGCATGCTATTAATGCCATGACCAAATTCTTCATGCAAGACGTTGCTTGTTAGGAGTAGACAAAGGAACAGGCCACATTGTGCTGGTCACCTAGGTCCAGAAAGTTCAATGGCTTCAATAATAAAAGAAGGTTCATCATGCCCATCACTATAATTTCTGGAGAAACTGCAATTCCTTTCATCATAAATGGCTCTTCCATGTGACTCCTCCTCCGGTTGGCCCTGTCCGACTAGGCCTTCCAGTATCCTCAAGACTGCTGACATCTTTGGCCGGAGGCTGGGATGTGATTGAGTGCATTGTAAAGACAGCTTCACTGCTTTTTCCAACTCTATTGGATCAAAACGTCCCCTCAGATTCCTATCAACTAACACTTCCAGTTGCTTCTCCTCAAATAAGGTTTTAACCTGTGAAAGTTCAAGTAGTTGCTCAAAAAGTCGGCCAATGTGATGAAAGAATTAGGATGGGAAATAACTTGTTAAAACTTAGCTTACAGACAAAACTAAGATACTAAAAAACAAATCATTCATCAAACTGGTCAAAGCATTGGTTCAAGAATTAATGATCAAAACTATAGTCAAACCAATCAAATTGATCATGAAAAAAGTATTTCATTAAACCAGTCAAGACACTGGTTCAATGGTTAACTGGTTCAACTTGCTGGATTGACCTAGGTTTCAATAATATGGACAAAACTGAAGCAAATTACCCAATCAAGAATCATTCCCTTCTGGATCTGACCATTTCCAGCATCCAAAGCCTTCTGCCCTGTGATGAGCTCCAAAAGCAATATGCCAAATCCAAAAACATCAGTTTTCTCAGAAGACTGCCCAGTGGAGAGATACTCAGGGGCAATGTGCCCTACCGTGCCTCGTACTGCAGTAGTGACATGCGAATCCCTTTGATCCAAGAGCTTAGCAAGACCAAAATCCCCCACCACAGCTTCAAAACTTTCATCTAGCAAAATGTTTGCAGCCTTAACGTCCCTGTGGATAATTTTTGGGCTACACTGCTCATGTAAATATAGAAGCCCACGAGCTGCCCCAAGAGCAATACGCATTCGCCTATTCCAGTCCAATGATGGCTTTTCACGGCAAGTGTCTGCAAAATAGGTTGCAGACAACTGGGAAAAAAATCAAATAAAATAAACAAAAACACACAGAAAGAACAAAACTGTACAATCTGTTGAAACTTTGATTTCACATATGGCGATTACAAGTGTGTTCAATATTTAACCTAGATGCACGCTGGAGGTTTAAACAGGAAGATCTTCTATACGCATGTTCCCAGATAAACAATAAAACAATCATTTAAGATCATGATATATCACCAGTTATATTTTGGAAAGAAATGATTTTTGCCTCTAATTACCAACTTCTTTATCAAAATACACATGAAAATCTGTCTCCTAATTTCACCATGAAATCAGATTAGTTAAATTTCATTAGTTTGAAACTTAAAGCTTTCTTATCCTTCAAACTACAAGATGGCAGGTACCTACTCTGACAGTTAATTTTTATACAACAAAATATAGACATGAATCAACATGAAACAAACCTCTCAAGCGATCAGCAACACTGCCATTAGGCATGTATGGGTAAACAAGCAGCCTCTCATCAGATGTCATACAAAATCCATAGAGACGCAAGAGATTCCGATGCACTGCCAAGCCAATCATCTCAACTTCAGTTTGAAACTGCACTTCTCCAGTGTAATTGGGATCTTTCAGCCTCTTCACTGCCACCGTCATTTTATTTGGAAGACATCCTTTGTAGACAACACCAAATCCACCTTGACCTAGGATATTTTTTGGACTGAAATTACTAGTAGCAGATTGCAATTCACGGAAGGAGAACCTCCTCAAATGACCAATGTCAAATTCATAATCTTCCTTTACTGCATATTTCAATCATTACATTTGGTCAAGAGATGAGCAAATTTAGATAAAAAAATAACCATAAGTGCATTTGAGGAAGTACCATAGGAGGCATACAGGATGCGTGATCTGTACCAATGCACGCAGCAGACAAGCAGCATTACTGAAATTAAAAATGTACAGCTAATGCCAATAGCAACAGATAGCACCCGATGGTGATGATTACCAGCTTCTAGTGACGAACCAGTTTCTGCAATTTAACTGTCATTTATATGTATTCCACTCAACCCATCGTTTGAATTTGACTTGACGCAGGTTAAATATATATTACCATTTAGTGGATTTGAACCGCCCATACAAATTTGGGGTGATGAAGATGCACAAAGGAAGTTGTTTCCTGAAATACTATGTTTAAACAAGCATAACATCAAATAATGTAAGAAACAAGGGAGGTGCATGTAACAAAAGGTTAAAACAATTATCTATGATTTATTTCCACATGAAAATAAATATCAATCCTCTCAAGGCTCTATGTTTTTTTCCATGGAACTCAAGGCCCCACCCTTGATCTTAGTCTTCATATTTAACAAATTAGTGCAATACCAGCATAAAATTGCAAAACTATTTAGCAGTTAACATTTTCTACAAGTTTCTTGGATTCCCTAACAAGGGATGTTGTACTCATTGACTTCTAGTCTTTGCCATGGGGTAAGTTGCATATATTAGTCAGCTTTACTTGTTCCAATTCAGTTTAGTGCTTCCAATCTCAGATCTTGCTAACAGTGACAGAGAATTGATTTCCAAAAGCATTAACAGATGTCTAGCTAAATATAATTAATGCATGCAAACTAATTAGGACTTGTGCCTTGTGAGTATAATGAGATAAGAGTAACAGAACTTATCCTGTTAAAAAGAAAAAATGTAAAATTTTCTCACCTGTAACCTTTTGCTAAAATTTTTGGAGTGGGACCACTGAGATTATTGAATGACAAGTCCCTAGAAAGTATACCTCTCTTAGCAATCTTACTGAGAGAATCAAAGAGGGAAAATATAACGCAAATTTAGAAGAGCACTTACAAGAATGAAAGGCCTGTGAGATTTGCAACGAGTTGAGGAATCTGCCCATATAGTTTATTTCTACTAAGCCGCCTGAAAAACTTAGCATGAATGGATTAGGAGGCACACGGTTAGAGTAAGAATAAGGAATGAAGTAAATAGGTACTAAGAATATTATTATCCTATCTATATATGTCGAACAACACTCACAAGTAACTAAGACGAGTCAAAAAGCCCAGAGAACTAGGGATTTCACCAACAAACTGGTTACCAGAAAGGTCAAGAGTCTGAAGCTCCAAAAGCTTTCCTACCTCAGCAGGCACAGATCCAGATAATTGATTGTTCTGCAACAACCTAAAACAGTAAATTGGGGGAGCTAAATCAGTGATTAATGAAGGCTCATTGTTCTTCATCTATATTTTTCTATTCCTTCATTACAAGGTGACAAACACAACTTAAGCTTAACATGACAATCTTAGGGAGAAATAAACCAAGGAAACAAGAGGCACAGACCACATTGAAATTTAAAGATGGTCAGTAGTAAAAAAGCTCATAAACTAGGCTTTTTCAATATATAGTATTTCAAACTTATTTCAATTTCTAACAGCCCAAAAAGCCATTAGAAGGGAAAGCAAGAAACAAATTTTAATTCCAGAAAAGCACACGATGTCCTGATATCCCATGCAGGGGTTACCCATAGCTCAACTTAGAAAACGCCAAATCTAACATACTGATCATCTAATTAACTAGCCATACCCATGGCCAGGTACTGATTACTGAAGGCTAAGCCACTGGACCACCACCACCAGCCTACTGGCTCAGTAGCATCACTGCCTCAATGCACACCCCTCCCACAAAAAATAGAAAGTGACAACTGCCCTTGAAGTCCCATGGTTATCAGATAGGTTGAAATTGATCAATGGAGTAATCAAATAGCACATTTTTCAACTGATACTAATCATTCATAGATATCGTAATTAAAACAGGCACGTGATTTTTTCACATTTGAAAACAGTATGTATAGACCATTTCTTCTGTTGCAATATGGCAAAAACAGAAAGACAAGAAAAGTCACTTACAGTGTTCGGAGGCGGCTCAAATTTCCAATTCCGGGAGACAGCGTTCCAGATAAACCCATACTGGCCATGTCCCTGACAAATGGCGAATTGCCGCGGGTAACACATAAGAAAAAACATCAATTTATGTTGAAGAAGAGATGCCAGTAATTAACAAGTCCAATAAAAAAGTGATAGTAGAAAGGGTACATAAAAAATTTAAACTCTACTCATACTAACATAAGGAGTAGAAATTGTAAACACTTACAGCGAAATAACATTGTTCTCAGCAGAGCAACCGACCATGTTCCAAGTACAAGGATCAACCGAATTGATATCCCAACCATCCATAACACGCAATTCGTCTTTCATTTTATTCTTCATTGACATCAAAGCAGCAACTGAAAAATGCAGAGTTGAACCAAGTTACAAATAAACCAATACTTGTCATCAAACTATAGGCTGATAATGAGAAGGCTGGGAAAGAAAGAAAGAAAGAAAAGTAAGAAATAGGTTAGACTTGGGCAGTAAAACACCAGACCTTCATAGTTCACACCCTTTGGTGAAAGAAGACTGTCAGTGTCACCAGCAGCAGCCAACCATTTCCACAGAAAGAAGACGAAACAAGCAACTCTTTTCACATCTTCCATTAAACAAGAAATCAAATCAAGCCGAGGCCCGAAAAGGTCTGAAACTTTTTACTGGGATCTTCACTGCTGAGCTTCTAGTTACGTTGCCGTGCTTAGCGTCAAAAAGCAACCAACTCCTTTTGGAATTTCTTGTGCTGCCTCGAGAGAAATGAAGTTGGAAACAACTAAGAAAATTAGTATTAAAATCGAATCAAAGATCGTAAGACCAGGTAGACAACTCGTGATTTAAGAACGTGGCAGACACTGTCGCTTGGTCTCTGGGTTAAACAACAGTGCTAAGTCCCCAACAGCCATGATTATGTGTGGTTAGTTACAAGTTTTCTGGTCTGGACGAGTAGTGGTTGAACCCGTTACATTCGTCTGATAATCGTGTTTGAGTCATAATTACCAGTTGACGGTGGAGATTCAGAGGTCGTTAACGGGCCTAAGTAGTGTTGGATTTTTACGAAAGTTAATAATTATTGGAGATTTTAGACTGCGTCTGGGAATGCTCGCTCATGGCGCGAAAATTCGTGTTACTGTCACTTGGACGCCTCGGAGCCCAAGATGGCTGCCTTTGAACGACGTCGTCTATTTGACTACGTGGCAAATTAGGAGATTTGTCTATACTGTCTTTTTTTTTTTTACTTTTTTTATCATATTGTTTTTATTTAAATATAAGTTATAATAACACCACGGGATTTTAAAATTTTCAGTCATCCCAATAAATTTATAATTTAAATTTTTACATTTATAAAATCAAGCATATAATACCTTAGGAGAGAAAAAATAATGAATGAAAATGAAACATAACTCTAATTCAAAGGGACATTCTTTGATATCTTTCTTCTGACCAACTACACTATTAGATATCATACCATTACTCTGCTAAGATTTAAATATAAGATATGGTATTTTGTAAAATTATGTTTTAATATGAGGCACTTGGGATGGTTACAAGAACAATTAATAATTTTTTTGAATGTCCTTAAAAATAAATCAAAATTACTTCTCCCTTACTTAACAAATAATTAATTATCAGTGGTAGTACTAAATAAGGATAAGATTGACAAAAATACAAGAACTTGAAATTCTAACAGGTAGATAAGTATTTTTCTTCATCGACGTGTTTTAATTAGAAATGCCTCATATTTAAAACACAGGTGGCATTCACGTAAACATGAACAACTTAGTAACTCACTGTATTTGACGTCGGCCTACGAGGAAAAATAGTGAGCAGTCAAGCAACACAAACGCCTAACATAACCATAACAATAGTTGGCAACGGCATAAATATAAGGAGAATAGAGAGCAGCATTAAAGGAAAAACAGATAGCATTACAATTCACAAGGAACATGTTTGCATGATTACGAGTCAGCCACATATTAACATTAAGATCCTTTACATCTGGGACCCTCCTTCCAGCTAAGGGTTCAAGTTTCCCCGGACACAAGGCTATTTGACCAATTCGGCGCCAACCAACCATACTATGAGACGTAGACGTATACAAAGAAACAACAAAGGAAGGTAAAGGTAGGGCTACACGCCTGAGGAAATACAGATCCACCACGACCAAATAAGGATTCAAAAGCTATATGTAGACTGATGGATCAATTGCAGCCGCACAGCAACCAGGTCTTGAGTGGTTAGGCAGGCCGCGGTATATGGTAATTTAGACAAAAAGATGGTGCTCCTGTTGACTTCAACAACTAGCTTAGACTCTGCCCAAAACTTATCATCATGTTCCTGTAAGGTGGATGAATTGTTGCCCTATTTGCCGCTTCACGTGGTCTGGTATTAACTTATTAACAAGTTCTGGAGACGCTCCTGATAACTGTAAACACGCAAAGTATGTGTGTGATTATCAAAGATCCACTCCATTACAGTAAGGAGCTGAATTATTAGTCACAAGTAGCGTATAGTTATCCCAATCAAGCTAGTGTGTGTGTGTGTGTGTGTGTGGTCATCCCATTGCAAAACCAAGTGAGTCTTCTATGGACAGACTAACCCCCCCAAGGGGGGGGTTGTTGTACTGAGGAATACATAAAAGTCAGATCACCAGACAGTTCTGACAATATGATTAGCCTGTTGAATAAATCTTCGTTCAGACTTGTCAAGGATTTCAGAGCTTCATTTTTTTTTTTTGGCAAAATAATCAATATCTTTGCATTGCTTTAATCCATGGCCTTGAAACTACTAGGGGTAGCATTTTACTAGATAAATGCTGAGATGAACAAGGGAAAAATAAGGAAGCTTACTTCCTGTCCGAAGTTGAATAATAATGGAAAGGGACGACCATTTGGCAGGCGAGCATTGGGTTCTCGAAGTTCATCAAAGAAAGGATGCGCACATGCTTCTAGCTGTAAAAGAAAAATAAATTCTTCACAAACTGTAATGCCGTCTGTTCTTTTGAATAGATAGTAACATTAATTGATCAGATTGATAACAAATAAGAGAGTGGTGTATGGGGGGTAGAACTATGACATATCTCAATAGGAGCGTTCACACTCACCGCAGTGCACCGAAGACTTGGAGAGTATTGAAGAAGCCGGGAAACAAGATCAATTGCTTCTGGAGGCATCCTTTTGTGAAATATCTACACAGATATGAACCATTAGAATATATAGGAATCTTCTATACCTACATAATTATCATTTTAAAATGCAAACCTTATGCCATGGGCGTGCTTTTAGCTGCGGGAACCTAAAATCATTGTAATTGGGATTCATACAACGGACTTCCTCACGGGTGGGTGTTCCAAGAACCTGCAATATAATACAGAATTGAACAAAGCTCACTTCTTGAAACAAAAATAGCATGAATCTAGAAAGCTGAAATGTTCTAGCATTAATTTCACCTTTATAATCTCCACAAGCTGGTCTACTGCGGTTCCACCAGGAAACAATGGCTACAAAAATTCCACTTTGACATCAGGCAATATGTAGAGACAAATAATAAATAATCCACAACAATTTTGCAATACATTGACTGAATTCGTGTAATTATAATCAAAAGAAAGCAATGAAACAGACCTGGCCTAAGAGTAGTTCAGCTAGGACACAGCCAGCCGACCAGATGTCAATTGAGGTAGTATACTCTGTGGCACCAAATATAAGCTCCGGAGCTCGATAGAAGCGTGAACATATGTATGATATATTAGTTTCCCCTCTGACCTGATCAGACAAGAATCCAAGGTAACTAGAGGAACATCTCAACGAAAAAATGGAGAAACAAATATCATTAGGGGAAATAATTATATTAAATTTTTGCCCGTTTGGTTGGGGTGAAAAATGAGTCAGAATGGTGTAAGAAAGGTGAGAGATGCAACTATACATATATTATTTAAAAAGATTCAAAGTACTTTGATTAATTATAGAATGAAGTCAACATACTAGCACTTTGGCACTTCCAAAATCACATAGCTTAACCTGATGTGTATAAGGATCAACCTGTAGAATACACAGAATGACATTAGAGCCCAAAGAAAAACTAAACTCAATGTTTATTCAGTAAGCATATTTAAGCGAACCAGTATATTTTGAGGCTTCAAATCTCTGTGGCAAACTCCTGGAACAGTGTGGATATAAGCCAAACCCCTGAAAATCTGTAATCTCAAAGCAGATTTTGATCAGGAAGTGTGAAAATCAGAGAAGTTTTCCAATAATCAGAAGATTTGAAGCATACCTGGTACATATAAAGTTTTACATGAATAAGTGGCATTCTCTGATTAGCATTGGTGTAATGCATTATGACCTGATACAGGCTCTGGGGAACATATTCCATCACCAGATTCAGAAATAGCTCATTTGTGCTTGTAGTGGAAAAGAAACAATGCTTCAAGGAGATCACATTTGGATGGTCCATCACCCTCATTAACTGTAGTTCACGATTTTTGTATCTTCTGTCTTGCAAAACCTTCTTAATGGCCACAGCCTCACCAGTTTCTAGGCATTTTGCCTACAGGGAAAATATCAGCAATAGGCAAAGAAGGTCTAAACTGCAACTGCTATGAATTATAGTAACAGAATACCTGGAAAACAATCCCAAATGATCCATTTCCCACAACACGTTCTGCCATGTAACTAATGGTCTACAGAAAAAAAATCGCAGCAAAACCATTATAACTTTCGATCCAAGATTTAGCAAGAGTCACAAGTATAATCATCTATTTCCAAAAAAAACACGCAAATATGCATGTTCCAGTTCTAACCAGTTGTTGAGAAAACATCTAAAATAAATTAGTCACAATGAGAGTACCTGTTTGGGCTCCCCATTTTTGCCTCCAATTGTTGTAGATATGATGTGACCGGTGAGTGACTCATTCCCGTTGACAGAGGCAGACATCTCCTGCCAAAGTGTCACATTTAGAACACGCCATAAGGAATACTAGGAAAATACTAGTAGAAAGCTGATGATAATATAAAACTACTATGGACAAATTAAGCTAGTAAATGGTCAGAAACGATAACTTAGTGACACCAACTTCAAATAACAATCTTAGAGTAAACACCGGGCAAGAATTATAGGAACACAACGTGTTGAACATGAGAACAAATCGTGACATACGCAACAACTATTGGCAAAGTATAATTAACTGAAGACAGTAAAATGGTGGCTACAACAAAAGCAGGCACGATCCGGTAAAAGCTATTAAAAGCCCATAACGAATTGAGCATCATTTAACAACGCCGAATAAATTAAACCCCAATTCACGATCAGTATGAATTACTAGAAGCATCAGCAGCAAACAAGAAAGCATAACAGAACCCAGTAGAAAGCTTCTGCGGAGGAAAAAACTAGACGTGGAGATCTCGAAACAACATGGAAAACCACAGATCAACGAGAAACTGGACTTATTCCTCTAAGTCATACTTCCTTTAAGCTCAAAAGCCAAATATGTGAACAGGGCATCAGAATTCCCAACAACCCACCCAAAAAACCAAAAGCCCTAAATCTCGCCTTTGCTGTGCGGAAGAAGAAAATGATGAAACAAAGAATAAGCCTCCAAAAAAAAATCCTAATTCAGTACACAATCCAGATTCATCCTCCTAAGCAATCAAAAGACAAGACTTTCCACTTGGTTTTCTCACGGGCACTCAAGATTTCTCAGCAAACAAACCAACCATCAGTATTAGAAGAAGGTCAAAAGAATCCGGAAGAGTACCTTATCGTCGGCCATGGAGGAGGGAAGAGGGAAAGAGGAATCTAAGGAAGGAAGAAGGAGAAGATCATGGTGTGAAAGAGGACCAGGAAATGGAGGACCCAGCAAGAGAAGACAAGTCCATGTGACTCCAGCTCTCCTTTTTCCTTTCCGTTTTGATGTTTAATTTTATTAAAACATATTTTCTTTCTTTTACGGCATTTGAGTTCTGGTCTTCTTCCCAATCATGCCCAAGCCAGAGACCCCTTTTACCACTGCTTTACATTGTCGGAAAGAGCCTCCACTGTTTCCCACAATTACGCCGAATACCATGCTGCCTTGGAACCAGATACCTAACTTACCCACAGGTAAACCCACATTCCGTTCCGTTGAGTCACTTTTGGAAAGTGGAAACACATTTACTCATTACTCCAATATAAAAAATCTTTGTTACTACACTGCAACTCTACAAGAGAAATCTTTATTATATAATATTATGATTTTTTATTGATAGAAATATCATTTTATATTCATTAATTGATTTTTATTTTTTATCAATATAATTTTTTCATTAATAAAAACAATCTGTTAATTTATTTATAAATTAGCTCATTTTTTCAAGTTTTTATTCAAGTTACGTAATTATGTAATGTTCGCATGTTTTTATAAAAATATATTATATTTATTTTTAAAAAAAAAAGAAAAACACTTGAGTCCATTTGATTATTTTTCAATCAAATGTCAACACTTGATTTTTTTTTTTTCCATGTCGTCATCTAGTTAAATATAATAGTAGTCTATAATTTTACTTATGATAAAGTTCAAGTGCAATAGATATAAACAAATTGACTTATGGTTTGTCCTTATTTTTCTTATATAAAGGTAATTATATTAAAGATAAAACGACAATATATAAAACCCAATTAATTTAATAAGATGAATTAAATGGGCCTTGGTAGGCACAGGTTCATCCTTGTTAGAGTATACTCATAAAATTGACTTGTTGAGTGCATTTTCTCCATTAAAATTGTAACCATGCTCCGTTTCAAAAAAAAAAAAGCGTGATTCAAATTCCATCACCAGTGTAATAATTTTTGTTAATAGCATGTAACTTGGAAGTATTTCAGCTAATGGTATTTGAATTATGAGACTTATTTGGCCTAGATAAACCTTTAAGACCTAACATATTCGAAGAAAAAACTGTCTACAAATTTCTATTAAAATATTAAAAAATTAAATTCAACCTAAAATGTGATATTTTAAAATTTAAAGGAAATGATGGTGTAATTTAAAAAAATTAATTTATTATTCACATGGCATATTAATTCTTACTTTTCTTTACTTGGATGGGTAAAATAGTCTTTTTAATATTGTTTAAGAGCAGTCCAATCTTTTTCCTATCTCGTTTCTGGATGGAAATGAAAGAGGGTAAAACTCATGTAATTAGTGTTTACCCTATCATTCGGCTGATAAATCTAGTGTTATCCACTAGGCGTTTTACTTATTGTCCAGCTGTTGCCTGTCATTTGTGCGTTTTACAAAAAAAAAAAAAAAATCATTATAAATAGATAATTGGAAACCAACACTTTTTTTATTAGTCACATGTGTCCTTCAACAATGTTAATTTTGATCAACATATAATTAAATATTAAATATGAACACTTCTTTTAAATAAAATTTGAATGAAAATCAGTACGTTAAGTGTATAGATCTAATTACCAAATATCTAGCATTCCCTCACGCTTGGCACCGATGAGCCTTTACTCCTGAAATTCAGAAAGAAAAAAAGAAGTGAGTTAGACAAAGAGAGAAAAAACTTGAACAAAAAAAAATAAAGTGACTTAGAAAAAATTTTTTTATCAATAACCTTAAACCAATTAATCAAATATTGATTAATACGTAATCAATCGAACCCTACTTGAAAATGATTATTCTGTTCAGAAATAAAATATTCTAAATGTTCTTGAAAATTCTTACAAGTGAGTCTCACATGAATGGTAGCAATATGTCCTCTTAAGTGTCATTTCATAATTTGATTCCTAAAGGTGTACAAAGAAAGTATTACTTAAAAAAAGTTAACTTTTTAAATGATATTTAAATTTTTCAAAGGATTAGTATCATAATTGACGGCCAAAGGATTCCCTGAAAAAAAAAAATTACCTTGAGAAATAATATATATACACTTATATATAAGTGTGTGTGTGCATGTATGTGTCTATAAGATTAATGATACTGTGAAAATGTTGGATTCCCATAAATGCGCTTTACCACCCCTTTTTCTTAAAACTTGTAGCTAAACTTTAAATGGAAAGAATATTATTTTCACGTAACTTCCCTGAAAAATCCGGCTTTTATTATTTATATTTTAAATATTAAAGTCACATAAAATTTAGTCATTAAAAATTCCTACATATTTGTTTCAAGCATGCAATTAGTTTTATTCGCAGTTTTGGTGATTTTTTTAACATAAAATTAAGCATGCTCTTCCTTTTTTTGTTTTACTTTATGCTTAAAAAAAAAAGACGTCAGAAAGTTGGCTTGAAAAACCAAAAACAAAGAACTAGTGAACACGAATGAAGGAAAATGATCGAAACCTAGTTTTTTTTTATGGTAAATTTAATAGTGAAATCATTAATATATGTTGTATAATGTAAACCTGACATGTATTACTAATACTATGACTCTATGAGTAATAATGAAACTTTTGATCATCATATTGGCCTCAATTATTGATTTAGTTCCTTTAATTTAACTTTTATCGATTTAATTTTTTATATTTTTTAAATTATTTGTGAATCTTTTAAGTTTTAAAACATAAATTAACCCTTAAAATAACGGGTTAAAGGGCAAATCTATATAAAAAATAGTCGACTAAGGACACCCAGTATTATAAAGTGAGGAAGGGGGCATAAATACCCATAATGTTACATGAGTGGGTGTAGAAGTGAACAAATCATTAACTTTGCCCTAATGGCATTAGTTTCCGGTATTAAATGCTGACTGTGTATGCTACATGTCAATTTTTGCTGACTTGAACTAAAAAAGAGATAAAAATACCTAAAAAGCGATGAGCTAGGGCATCCAATAATATAAAGTGAAAAAAAATATCCACAACGTTACTAAAATTGTTGTAAAAATAACTAATATATCAAATCTCTTCAATGTTAACTGTCTAGCTGACACCTAAGCAAAAGTTAACTATTTTTTCATCGATGTGGATAAAAAAATGTTACTTTAGTAGGTGTAATAGTAACCAATATGTCAAAACTTGAGATTCAACATAGTAAAATAGGTTGTGCACAATTGAAAATTAAGACTAAGCACACCTCCTATGCCACCCTATCTTAAGAATAATGTCGCAACCTTAAGTAATTTCATTTATGATAGGTTTAAAATTTTTAAATGATTTTACCACTACTACAAAGAAGCGAGTAATTTAATTTGATGCTCGAGCAAAATGACATTTTCTAACGTAATATTTGTACGATGGCTGATTAACTTTTATAAAATTTCACTTAAGAATATTTTTTATTCATGTCAGTGAAAAATGATAAACTTTTGCTTAGGTATCAACTGAACAGTTAACATTTAATAGATTTAATGAATTGGTCACTTTTGCATCAATTTTATAACGTTATAGATATTTTTACCATTTTTTCTTACTTCAAGCTACTGGATGCCCTTGGCTGACCATTTTATATGTACTTTTGCTTTTTTTTTAGTCCACATCAAGAAAAATTGGCACGTGGCATACACAATCAGCATTTAACATAGTAAAGTAAAGTAGTTAGGACAAAATTAATGATTTGGTTACTTCTGCACCCACTCATATAACGTTATAAGTATTTATACTTCCTTTCTCACTTTATAATATTGGGGGCCCCTGGCCAACTATTTTTTATGTAGATTTGCCCTTTAACTCTAAAATAATTTAATGCATAAAGTATATTGATGAATTGTCATGTGTATGTAGTTAAATGAGAACAAATTAACCATCAAATAAATTTAATTTTTACCAATATAATCCTTTACACTATGTCTTGTTCTCTTATTTTTTAAAATTCCAGAGTCTTCTTTTTCTACCTAAATAATTATAATTTTTTATTAATCCATATGACTATAATTAATATTAACAAATTTTAATAACATTACCTTATTTTTAAAGAATAAGGACTAAATTGATAATTAAAGTAAATTTAAAAAATTAAATTAATAAAAATTAAATTTAATAGATCAAATTAATAATTAGGATAAATTTAAAAGACTAAAAGTTACATTATCTCAATATTATAAATTGTATAATATGCTAAACATGTTTCTCCTGAGCTACATGAAAAGCGAATTGTGTGACTGTATTGATATTAATAATAAAAATATATGATATCCTGTTTATTCCCTAATAGTTTAATGTATCGTCCAATTCTACACATGAATCATTCAACGTGAAAAATTAAATAAAGTTATATGAATACTAGTTAGGCCAATTTTTTTAATACAAGGCCATGATAAAACCATGTAAAAGAGATAAATATCAAATTATATTTATAATTATAAAATTTCTACAATCAAGCGGGAGATTATCAAGAATCCTAATATCAAAGTTATCTTAAGACATTTTTGTGGGCAAACAAATTAACACATCTGTTAGCTTCTCTATAAACATGATTAATAGTTATAACCTAATTTTCCATAGTAAAATTTCTGATTTTCTTAATAATTTCAAAGAGTGAATGTTTTTCAAAGTAGTTATACTAAAAAAGTAATAAAAGTTTCCATTGAATCAAAACAGACATTAATTTTGAAGAGTTTATCATTTCAACAAAGATTGAGACTTTTCAAAATCCCCATGAGCTTTGCTAACCTATCATGCTAAGATAATAATTAAGATATTTAGAAAATTTCTTAATCCAATCACCCTTCTCATGCTCGATGATACTTCCACAAGTGAAATCATTGTTGATATTAACAAAGTCATCAATATCAAGTTTAACCCACCTAAATGTTGAAAGGTTTCATTTAACTTCATATCTAACATCACTTTTGGTTAGGTGATTGATTTTAGATTAAAACCTTAGGTTATTGATTATTTACTAATTGCAGGAGAAGACAATATTGTTATCCTGAAAATCATTTTCTGAGTAAATTTTCTCACATCTTGTCCTCCATATGTTCACCATGCAACGGCAACAAGCGTTAGGTCAAATTTGACACCATACGGAGGCCCCAACTTCCTTCTAATTTTCCATCTTTTTCGCGAAAATATAGTATCTAATATTTGTCTATTTATCCAACTACATTTATTCCTCCCAAAAATAATAATAATAATGATATTAACAAGGCTAACGGTTTTCCTAGGCAACGGTTGAGTGTAAACCCGCCAAATCGAAAACCAACATTAAAGAAATACCCATTTTCATAATTGTTAAACATTTCTTCGCAGCGTGAGCCTTTGATTCGAATGTGAAAACCCAGGAAATGGCACCACAGTGTCTGTTCTGTTTGGTGGGAAGTTGCTATTTCACACATCAACCTTCTTCTGTAAGGCTGCTTCGCTATGCATGGTTGAGTTTTCAGCTTTCGCTTCCATTTCACTCATTCCTATCACCTACTCCTTCGCTTCAATTTGAATTCATACGAGCAAGCTCTGCTTTCGTCTGGTTTTTTGGACACCAAACTTGAACAATTCCTTTTCTACTCTCATGGATTGTTGGGTCGGCTTTAGAACAAGTGGCAGACGCAGAGAACTCAGAACAGAACTAGACTTTTTATTCTATAGGACGAAGCGAGAATGAGTCTTTAAACTGATGGTATAATGGGTAAACAAAGATCTCCCAGAAGTCCCCGTCCAGAGTTCCAGAAAGGTGAAATAGCATCAGGAATGAAGGATAATTACCAGACTAGATGTTCAGACAACTGGAGGAGGATGGCAGGGGGTGATCATTGCCGTTGGAATTCAAAAACGTTGTTGCTTCATGGGTTGAGAAGTGATTCTTCAAAGTACGGTTCTTGTAGGGGAATCTATGTTGGCAAAAAACATTTGTGGCTCCAAAAGCACTTGAGGACCATTCTTGTCATGTTTGGATTCATGAGTTGCCTTCTCTTTCTTGATTCTCTAATGGTCTCCTTCTTTGATTTTGCAAATCACCAACACGGTGCAGCCAATAATAACTCAAGTGGCTTTCAGGTAGAACTTTCTCAGATTATCTATCTGCGTTATTTTTGATTCTGGTAACCACAGAACATGCACAGTGATGTAACTGAGACCGTGTTAATATTAGTATGTAGTCTTTTCACTTTGTTTGTGTCAAAAATAGTCATCACACCAGCTTTAACCTTGTCATGATATATGACATCTGATGCATCTTTTGCTATTATCAGGATCGAATTTCATACATCAATAAGCGACAATCACCAGTACAGATGTACGATCGGCTTCTAAACTTGGCTTCTAGTGCCCTTGCAGAGGTTTGCATCAAAATTTTCCATCTATTTTGTGCATGTTGGCCGTTGGATGAAGTTACAGTTCTCTTTGTTCTAGTTTGTTTCCACCAAGCTTAGCTAGGCTAATTGCTGAAACTTACAATACTTTAGAGGGAGATCAAGCAAGAATCATCAAATTTTTGGGCGGAACCATATCGGCAGGCATCTTTATGGAAACCTTGTGCAGACAGAAAAGTTATGAGTAATCAAGGTATACGGTCCCTTTTTGCTTGTTGTCTGAAACATCAAGTCTTTTATCCAGGTATATACAATTTATGGTCATCTATGTGCTGTTATATGTAGAGATATTATGTTTGAACAGTGACTTATTATCAATTCACCTTCATTATATTATCAACAATGATTTAATATTCTGAAACAGGGAAATCTGTGAAAACTAATGGCTATATATTAGCCAGTGCAAATGGAGGACTTAATCAACAACGAGTTGCTGTAAGTATTGGAAGTTAGTGCGTTGGTTTTCAGGTTCAGAAATAAACTCCCATATTATTAATTTTTACAAATACAGATAAAGCTTCTATAATTGATCTGGCTTAGCATTAATCAAACTGAACTTTTGACAAGAAATTTAATCGCTTAGTCTATGTTATAGCCAAAAACTAAACTAACTTTGCAGGGTAGATTTGAAAAGTTTCTAACTTTGCTAGATATAACAGTACTTTATCATGGGTAATCCGATACAGCAAAGTTTGGATCCTAAACGTTAAATAGGATCTCTGGACACTATAATCATGTATGTCTCGTTGAGGCATATTTTCAATATCTTCATTCTTCAGCAATGGAAGTGATTGATTGCCAAAGTAATTACAGATTTGCAATGCTGTAGCTGTGGCATATCTCCTCAACGCAACCCTAGTTATTCCAAAGTTTCTTTACAGTAATGTATGGAATGATCCTAGGTACGATATCGTTTTTGCCTTAGAATAAAATCTGAAACGGCATTCTTTATAGCCTTTTCAAATGAGAAATATTTTTGAGTTATTGATTCACATGTTTGATGCACAATATGCAGCCAGTTTGGTGACATATATCAGGAGGATTACTTCATGAATATGATGAAGGATGAAATTAATATTGTGAAGGAACTCCCAGCTCATTTGAAATCTTTGGATATGGAAGCAATAGGCAGCCAGGTTCAGCATCTTATATATTATTGAATATCAAGACAGATTGAACTTGCTTTATAACAAAGTAAATAAATACTTTGCATTTTAGATTACAGATTCAGATCTTGTGAAGGAAGCAACAGCAAGTGACTACATTAAAATTGTGCATCCTATTCTTCAAAGAAATGGAGTTGTTCACTTCCTTGGATATGGAAATCGACTTGGTTTTGATCCATTTCCTTCTGATATTCAGGTCATTAAGCTTGCTTTTCAGTCTAGTTTTTCAAACTTTGACTTGGTTTTGATCCATTTCCTTCTGCTTACGGCTGAAAAAAATTGCAGAGGCTAAGGTGCAAATGCAACTTCCATGCTCTGAAGTTTGTGCCAAAAATTCAAAAAGTTGGTTCATTGTTGGTCAGAAGGATTAGGAAATACAATGCTGAGAGAAGCAATTTAGATAAACAGTTGTTGGGGAAGTTCATCCATAACAGTGAAGATCATGACGCAGCTAGAGGCTCAACCAAATACCTTGCGTTGCACTTAAGATTTGAAGTTGACATGGTAGCCTATTCCCTATGTGAATTTGGAGGTGGGGAAGATGAGAGAAGGGAACTTGGAGCCTACAGAGAAACACATTTCCCTCTTCTTCTTGAGCGATTGAAGAAATCACTGTACGTTTCAAACTCATTTTCTTCATTATGTTTTCCATGACATTATGTTTTGATCGATATACTAGTGATATGCGCTTAGCATTTATGTTGTAACTTGTAATATTGATCTTTGTAGCCCTATATCTCCAACGGATTTGAGGAAGTTGGGAAGATGCCCATTGACACCAGAAGAAGCAGCACTTGTCCTGGCCGGTCTTGGTTTCAAAAGTGGAACTTACATATACTTGGCTGGCTCCCATGTATATGGAGGAGACTCAAGGATGAATCCCTTCACTAGACTCTATCCCAACTTAGTCACAAAGGAAAATCTGCTATCACCCAGTGAACTAGCACCTTTCAGGAATTTTTCCTCCCAGGTAAGTAGGTATTCTATCTCAGTTGTAACAAGGGCCTTGGTTGTCAGTTCTCATTCATGCATTCCATTTTGGTTTACATATTTTAGATGAAAAGCATCTAAGATCCTTAGCACAAGATCACATTATTTTAATTATGACATCTCATATGAATTAAAATTCATATACATATCACATCCTTAAAGTTTTAGCTTTGCTAATTTTATAAAATGTTAATAAGGAGAATCTTAAATATCATATCTTAGTACAGCAAAATATCTAGAACAGAAAGGAATGCAAGAAAATTATGCTCTGAATGGCCTTTTAGTGCTTTCATCTGATATGAAGCTACTCAAATACTAGATTCATGTTTGATGTAAATGAATATATGCATGCAGCTGGCTGCTCTGGACTTCATAGCTTGTGCAACTGCTGATGTATTTGCCATGACTGACTCTGGAAGCCAACTTTCGTCAATGGTATCTGGATTTAGGACCTATTATGGTGGTGGTCATGCTCCTACCTTGAGGCCGAACAAGAAGAGGTTGGCGGCCATTTTGTCGGAGAATGATACTATAGGATGGAGTACCTTTGAAAACAAAGTAAAGAAGATGATTGAGGAAGGTCAGAAGGCAGATATGAGGAAATATGGCCGGAGCATTTATCGACATCCAAGGTGCCCAGGGTGTATGTGCAAACACCACCAACCCTTTGCATCCTGAAACTTTGTATATATGGAGTCTGCTGAGGTTGCATCTCATTGGTCTCATTTCTTATATAAATTAGATCTTTACCCAAAAGAAAATTTGAATTGATTTTGTTTCAGTGAAGGCATCCTGGTCTCATTTCTTATACAAATTAGATCTTTACCCAAAAGAAAATTTGAATTGATTTTGTTTCAGTGAAGGCATCCTGGTCTCATTTCTTATACAAATTAGATCTTTACCCAAAAGAAAATTTGAATTGATTTTGTTTCAGTGAAGGCATCCAAATTGATTTTTGACTTGTCAGTATTTTTTGTGTTGATGGTCAGAAACTAAGATTGGTGGTTGATCATTGGGTGGGTAACAGCCTTAAGAGAGATTGAATAAAAATCAAATTAAAATGACAGAAAATTGAAGATTTATGGAACAAATAAATTCTCTATTTATATGAAGAAGAAAATAATCCAGTTCAGCTTTTATAAAATATATGAAAATTGAACAACAAGCAGAGGATACCATTCCTCTGCAACCTACAAAGACAAACATTTCACTCATTCTTCTTCTTCACTCTCACACAAATCTTCATCACATTGACAACCTTATCTGGAAATGATGCTTTTCCTTTAAAACCCTTCTTCACAGTTTAAAAAAAAAAAAAAGGTTTTTATGATGGAGGGAAGAACCGATTGAGGTTGAAAGGTAGGGTGTAGAACTCTTCATTTCTGCTATCTCCTTTAAATGTTCTAAACTTAGCCCACCATGGCATTCCCCTGTCTTTCGCACTATCTTTATAGTCAAGTGTGTTGTCCAAGAACACAGCAACAAGCAATGCAACAGTTGAAGATGAGAAGAAGATAGTATTAAGGAAATCGTTGAACTGCAAAGACAATACAAAAAATAGAAGTTAATTTGAGTATGCCCTTTGAAAGATAGATGATGATGGTACGAAAAAACAATGTATTAAACTACAAGATAATAGAGAGCATCAAACTCACCCATCCAGCCCTGGAATGAGCAGGACCGTGAAGAGCCTTGGCTGAGAACTCTCTGAAATACTCAGGAACTGACAAACCCAAGAAGAGGGCAACCCCAGTAATAAAGAGATTCCGCATTGAGTTCATGTTAGTAAATTGCAAAAATGATAGCCCAACAGAAGCTGAAAATAACACAGAAAGATGTTAGCGTGAAGAAAGAAGCAAAGAGATGTTGTAATAAAATTTTAAGGTGGAAATGGTAGTGGTACTCACACACAAGACCAAACAAAACACAGTAAACAGCAGCAAAAATAGGGAATGGTATTGAAGCAAACAAAGCTCCAAATTTTCCTGCAAATACAAGAAAATTATGTTCGAGTTAAAATTATTTTGTGATCAGAAAAGTCAAGTCAAGGTACTTCCTAGTTTGAACTAACCAAGCATTGAGAAGAATATCATAAAGCCAGCTGAAATTTGAATGACTCTACGGCTCCCAACCCGAGTGCTTCCTAGAAGCCCCACATTCTCCCTGCCAAGTGCCTTGAAAAGATCAGTTTTTTCATGTCCTAAGAGAAGTGAAAACTAAGGGCAGGAAGAAATAGCACTTACACAGAGACTGTTGAGCCTGTCAATGTTCCAAACATACCATTAAGCAAGATTCCAATACCTTGCCAGCCTATACCACGACTCAGAACATGAGCAGGAGGTGGTGTGGCACTTGCTAGACGTGATGCAGCTTTATATGCCCCAGTTGACTGTCAAAGATAAGATTACTTTTCTCCATCACTGACCGACAATCAATTTCTATATGCAAAGCAGAAGCATATACCGATATACGTAGCGTAAATATGACATGACATATGATGATACCTCAATCAATGAGACTAAAACAGCAGCCATCATTCCAAAAGCATGGCCAGCATCAAATGTAGGAGCACCCCATTGAAGAGGGTATGGAATTTTTATCCTGGCCACAACAAACTCAAAAGTAAGTGATTGCCATAGCTGAAAAATATATTTAATCTTTCTGAGAGTATAAACTTGCCTGTACTGTTTATGGCAAAATAAAAAATGTTACAATCTACTCATTAAGTAACTTCCATAGACATTTATTGAGAGAAGTGCCACTCTTTCTGAGTGTATATGCAATTGTTGAGATTTAAAAGATGTCACTAACCACGGAGCAGAAGAAATGAGGTTTGCTCTGTCAGTTCTGCAGTGTATTTGAGTTAATTCCGGTCGGTGTTTGTATGCCCCACTGGCTGTTAGGAGGTGTGCGTACGCCCATATTATTGTGGTTGATATGAGCAGAGCAAATCGCTCTAGTATTGGTAGTTGTCTTATCTGAAAATTTTTCAGGTACTGCAGACAACAAATAGCATATCATAATTAGAAAGCCCGCATATCTACATGCTTATTTACTTTATATGTAAGGCCTGCATGTCCTACTTAATTTCAACATAAGTATCAAACTTCAAGATGATGAAATTTTAGATTGCCAGAGAGCTTTTGTCTTAGAACTTTTATCCATTTTCAATTTGACCTGCAAAGACGTTAGAGAAAAATGAACTTAATTTGTACCTGGGAGAAGGCCACAAACAGAATAAGCATGGGGATTCCAATTTCAACGCAATGTCCAACCTGAAAGAAATTTCAAAAAAGTATAGTAAGTGATACTAACTACTAACATGAGGGAGATGCTTTTAAACTCCCTCATTTGGAATTAGTGATACGTGGATTGATGTTATACCAGAGGGAAACCTCTATCAAATAATCCGAAACCAACTAATGCGATTACTGGAACCATCCCGAGGGGGCTGAAAAACCTGCGTGGAAAATGAAAGATATTACAGTTGGCTTGTCGAATGTGATATTTAAAGTTTCAATTCCTTGACTTTCAAAGAAGCATACCTTGAACAAATAGCCCACAATTGACTATACCCCAAGATAATTTGTATGCTTGATGCTACTATCGCAGCACCTTGCACTGCTCTCATGGTGCTGAGAAATCTCTGCATAAGTATATAACTAAGATCATGAACAAATCATTTCTCTCATGACACTCACAAAATCTCTGATTGGCAAGCGAAGAAAACAACTTCATGAATTGCAAAATGTTTGTGAAGTTCTTCTTCAAGCTAAGATCATACACAAACAACTAGGTTGCAACAAGTGTTTTGCAGAGAAGGACCATCAACAATTGTATCGTTTATAAGCTAGTTTAGCTTAAAGAAATGTAGAAATTACCAAATGTGGGTCCTCGATCCTTTGCAGTGAAGAATCGTGAATTATTGATATAATTGGGACCATGAATGCATAGGAGCCTCCTAACACTGTGGGTAGACGGGTTCCGAACAGAGTTTGCAGAAGTGTATTAATGCCTTCCACGAAAAGTAGAGTCTGAACCACCCTCACTTTATCATCCTGAGACATTAAATGGAAAACAAAACAAACCATACAAGACATTCACATCATCCTGAGCATTCAACAAAACCCAAACAAATGCTTGAAGATGAAGGTTTTGTTATATCAGAATCATCAATTGGATTGGCATCTGAACATGAAATGAAGGAAAACGAATCGAACTTGGGAACGGCATACTTACATCACTTCCACCCATCAAAGGAACAAGGAATGAAGGAATCATCACCGCTGTTCCTAAGGCCAAAATGTAATGCTGAAAACCCAGAGCTATTGACTCCCCTGTGAACAAAGAATCACTCGCATTGAAGAAAAAAGAAAAGAAAATGCAAAAGCGAGAATGTAGGATAGAAAAGATTCAAGCTTGGCATACCCCAAGATGGGTTTGAATCAATACAGTACTCTAGGCCTTGAAGTTGGTCCATTGGAGGATGAGTGATCTCTTCTGGCTTCACGGCTGCCATTATAATCGAATCTTGCTGTGCTACTCTTTTTTGCTCACCTCCAAGTCCTACTGTTTACGGCCCAAAAGAAACAAAAACAGCTCGAGAGAAAGAAAGAAGGAAGAAGAAATATTCTTAGGAACTGCGAGGTCTTTTTGAAGATATGAGCTGATTCAATGGCAGAGGAAGGAAGAAGGCAGCTACAAAACCTGACAGTAAGAGGAAGGAAGAAGGTACACAGTGACGTTGAAAAAAGCAGAAAAGAAGGAAAAGGTTGCCGGAGAAAGTAGAGAGAGAGAGAGAGAGAGAGAGAGAGAGAGAGCAAAGTTGAAATGAAAGATCTTCACTTGGAACCCACTAATGAGAGCAGTGAGAGATCTTGGCGCTTGTTTGTAGCTAGTTCACATCAATCAGACTCTACTATGCTTTTGTATTATATAAAGGTGCCGTTAACTTTACCATAATCCCAGAATTACCCTTTAAGGAACTTCCAAAATTCTGAGCTGAATGTTACCGTTGCATTGCCCCCGACACTGATCCCATGATCCATTGTAAGGCTGTGCGAGTCCGGTTCAATCCAATTTAATCCAATTTAATTCAA
Source organism: Prosopis cineraria (assembly GCF_029017545.1). Taxonomy (NCBI): domain Eukaryota; kingdom Viridiplantae; phylum Streptophyta; class Magnoliopsida; order Fabales; family Fabaceae; genus Prosopis; species Prosopis cineraria. Next base: position 27,412 of record NW_026556427.1, read on the forward strand.
GATGGTATTGTGCAGTGCGATCCTTATAAATAGAGGTCTTTTAAGATCAAAATGATTGAAAAAACTAAATTACTTTTTTAGTTGGACTGAACAGGAAACTGAACATCTGGACCATGTGGTTCAATTCAATTCTATTAATTTATTTAATATAATTATAATTAATTTATTTTTGACAAGTGCTTTAAGTATAATTGACATTAAAGAGATGATTGCATGAAGAATTGTTGAGTTTGTTTCTTAAATTATTGTTGTAATGTAGTGTTGAAGTTTGTTAAGTGTTGTTTTTGTTGAAGTCATAAATTTAAATCATTTAGACTATAATTGAAATATTTTTTGTTAAAAATTATTTTGAATTTATCATGATTATAAGTGATTTTATTATCTTAATTGAGTTTATTAGGTTAAGATAAATTATTACCTCTCATAGAGAAAAAAAAATAACTAAATGAGTATTGAACTAATAGAACTAGTCTCACAGTTTTATGAACTAAATTCAATCCTGTTAATCTTTGAGTTATCACTGGACAAAACTGAACTACGGGTTGCCTAACCCAGTCCTTTTTCATGAAAGAGATCAAACTTCAAGTGGGGCTGAAGTCCAATGCCGTCTATTCCTTGATACAGCCCTAACCTATTGATTTTCACTGGTAACTCTATCATTATAAAAAAGTTAAAAATTGTTACAAGGATATATTTGATCAATGACCCAAACAAGGTTATATTTGATCTTAAAAAATTACTGCCTTTGTCACAATTTATAAGACATTTTTGCAAAAATTTGATATTTCAAAATATAAGATTCTTGAATAAAAAGTAAAGTTTTATAAATTTTATTTTTTATTATTACTCTTTCCATTAAATTCTCTTTGTTTAATATTCTTTTACAAATAAAATATTAAATTAAGGATATTTTTAAAAATTATATTTTTATTTTAAAAAATAAAATTGTAAAATATATTTAATAAATGTTAATAGTATGTATAATTTTATTTAAAAATATTTTATAAATTAGGAGAGAAGTTGTATTTTTTTATGTTCAAAGGAGGGATGTAGTATTAAACATTGTATGTGTTTTACCAAAAATGTGAGATTCATGCATCTCATGTGCTTACCAAATGGGCCGTTGCAATCAATTTAATATGTATATTCATGCGCAAAACAATTTCAATGTTCCAACGCATACCCTTTTTTTGGGTCAACAGTGCGTAATTACTTGAATATATTTGTGAATATATATATATATATATATATATATAAACCGTTTCGCAAGCACCTATCACATTTCTTGCATTTATTATTAACTCTGGAGATTTTTGTTATATTTTAAAATGTATAAAAATATTTAAATAATAAATTTATTGAGCATAGTGCCTAATATATAAATTTTGGATATTTTTATTATACCTTCATCATATTTTAAAGGATTAATGAGTATAATAAATTTTAACTATTGTACAAATAGCATTCTAAACAATGAATTCTTAAAATGAACAAAATGTCTTTCAATTTTTAAATTTTAAACTCCTAAAATCTCATCATTAAATTATAAAAAATGATCGTTATCTTTTAAAAATCAAAATGAGTGTCATATCAACATATGACTAGACCTCACAATTATAGAAATAATGGCAATTTTTTCTAACTTAGCAATGAGGTTTCAAACTCTCAAAATTTAAAAGTTGATAAAAATTTTTACATATTATAAAAATTTAAAGTTTAAAATTCTATTTATATAATAATTTAAAATTTAAGATGCTCATTAATTTTAATTTAAAATTACATTTATCAATACCAAACAATCATATATTGAGGAGTTGGTGTTTAGTAGCAAAAGAAATATGCTTTTTTTTCTTTCTTTCTTTACTTTTTCTTTTTCAGCGTGTGTGTGTGTTTTTTTTTAATGACAATAAAATTTTTTTGAATTATGTAAATAGTATCTTGATCTCTTTAAATATCATAATTCTTTTAAAGCTTTTAAGGACTTTTTTTATTAAAAAATTAATATAAATGATTAAATCACTCTTAATTAAAATATCAATTGTCATTCACAACTTTTATTCTAAAATTTATTATTTTTCTTTTTAAAATCACAAAAATTTATCAATTCGCATTTGAAATCATGATATTTCTCAAATGTTATAAATATTAATTACCATTCACAAGTTTTGTTTCGATATTTATAATTTTTTTTAAATTGCAAGAATGCAACAGTAATTTGTGAGTTCGCATTTGAAATTCTGAATTAAAAACAATTTAATAATTTATTTTAATTTCGTAATGATAGAAAAATTTTTAAAAATTTTAAGGAAATTATAACATTTTTAAGGATTAAAATATTATTTAAATAATTTAAAAAATTCTATTGTCATTTCCCCTTTTTAATCCCAAGCTTGAGCATATTTTAGTCAGAACGTTAAAGTTTCTTTCTTTCAAAAAAAATAGCCCCCTCGTTTAAAGCATTGTTCGTGCAATTTTGGCTGGGAATAAATAAGGGATTCATCGGGAAGAGATATAAATATCTTTTCCAAATTTTTGTTACCTGCTAGATGCCTTTGTCAATATATTTATATAGTTAGATTTATTTTAAATTAAAGGACATATTCTCACAATTATAAGATGCTTTTAAATATTTTTTTACCAACAAATGAGACACTTTTAAATAAAATCATACATATTAATAGAATTTAATAAATATACTTTACAATTTTAATTTTTTAAAACAAAAATATAAACTTCTAAAAATAACTTTTATTTAATATTTCATTTATCAAAAATATTAAAGAGATAGAATGTAATGGGAATATAACAATAAAAAAGTATTATTACTGAAAAATTATTTTTATCCAAAATGTATTATATTTTTGGCATCAAATCTATACAAAAATATCTTGTAATTTGAGATAAAGGGAGTACAATATTAAAAAAGGGGTTAAAGTATTTGTTGATAAACTATTTGTAATTTGAGACAATGGATTATTCTTGAATAAGTATCCAATATTTTAAACTATTTATCATAGTAATTTCACCTCTAAATAATTAAAACATCATATTTCTTTCTAATCATAAATACCCTAAAGTTAACCATTAAAAATAATGATCAAAACTTAAGCATGACAAAAAAAATGCCATTTCTCATACTAGGGGGCTTGAAAGTATGTTACATTTTAATTATTTTAGAGGCAAGATTGTTATATGAAAAATAATTTATAACATTAAATACTCTTTAGGGAATAGTTTAAAGGCAAAAATACATCTTAACTTCCACCTAGCAAGACATATGATATGTTCGATTAAACTTTAGTCCCCTTTAATATTTTTAACGATCAATATTAGAGAATTTAATATTAGAAAAAATATGCTATGTTTTAATTGTTTTAGGGATGAAAATGTTAAGATAAATACTTTAAGAGATTGGATGTTCTTAAAAGAATAGTTCAATAACAAAAATATAACTCAATTCAAGAAAAAAAAATACAAGTCATGTGGATATAGAACCATTTAAGTACCTTAGTAGTCACAATTTTTTAAGCCATTCCAAAAGAATATAGTTTATAATTTGTTTAAATTTTATTATTTTCTCTGGTCTCTCTCTTTTTTTCATCAACGATGTAGATTTTTGTTTTTTATTTTCAATGAGCATGAAAGTTAGGAAAGATTACTTTGGGATGGTATAGATGGAATAAGGATTGAATATGGAGACTCTATTTAAATAAGGATTTAAACTTTATAAATTAATTTTTTTAAAAGTAATCGAGTTTAAAGACCTGACCTTGATAAGTCTTGCAAAAAATGACTTGGGCTCGAGCGGCCCTTTAAACACTAATAAGCTCAATTATCTTATATACATGCGCGCACACACATATTTGATTGATAATGATATAATTTAATTAATATTTATTATAGGTGATGAAAAGAAGTTGCAAAGATAATTGACATTGAATCTCCACCTCCATCTTCTACAAATGAACTTACATTTGAGAGATCTAATATTTTATTTTTTTAATAATGATGGGGAGGATTTAGATTTACATTGATGAAGATTTTAATTTTTATCTTAAATTTAAAATTTTAAATCTCTGTCAAATTTTATGTTAAATTTTATGTGAGATTTTGATTTATTTTATGTTGAATTTTAGAACATCCTATGTAAATTAAATGTTAAATTTTTTTCCAAAACAGAGGACTTAATGGCCCAGGCCTAAGCCTTTTAAATAAAAATCGGGTCTTAAAATTAGATCAAATTTTCAATAATCAAGCTTTAAGATTCACCCTGATTCCTACATCTAAGTATAGTATAAACTTTTATTTTATATTCAAATATATTATTCTTTTTAATTTTTTATGGTAATACTCCCTTTAGATAAAAAAATTCAACATATAGGACATTCATAACTAATTTATAATTTTTTTAAAAATATTAATTAAATATCCTATATAAATGTTTTGATAATTATAAGTAAAATTTTAATACCAATTTTTTAAAAAAATTAATAAATAGGAAAAAATTATAAAAATTATTAATGATTTATAATTTAAATTAAATAAAACTTTTAAAAGATGCTTTATATAATGTAGATGGAGTACTCCTCCCTTCCGTTGCTTTTTTTAAGACTTTGTTAATTAATTAATATTATTTGTAGTTAATTAATGTATTAGTACTAAGTCCCTGAATGTAGTTAAGAGTCTGGTCAGGATAATAAAGAGGGAGATTAACTTACAAGGGGTGAATGCTCAGTCGAGGAATCTCCAACGTCTCTCCATTCAGATGCCAAGACAAACCACTTTGATACTTGAGCTCTCATCATCATCATCAACATCATCATGATGGACAATTATCATTTAATTATATACTCTCTTCATTTTTATATATAAAATATTTTTTATTATATATAATATATATTAATAAATTAATAAAAATTAATTATTTAATTAAAATGCAATAACATTTTAATTTTATCTCTAATTATTATAAATAAAAAATAAATATTTTTAAAATAAATTAATAAAAGTACTTTTCTAATTTAATAAAGATATAATGGTCCATTCATTAAGAAATGCTAACAAACCCTTATATTTAGGGGTAAAAAAAATATTTTAAAAAACTTTTTATATATAGAGACAGAAGGAGTAATTTTAACTCATTGAAACTTTATTTTTTAACTTTAACTCGTTATGACTCAATTTTATAGTTTTTGACTCACTCAATTTTAACTTTATCCTTAAACTTTGACTTTTACAACTCACTTATATAATAATTAGTCCTTGTATTTATAGTCTATATAAATATTAAAGTGGTTAGCACATTAAAATTTTGTACTAAATTTAAACATAATTTTATTCTTTATAATTTTATATTTAAAATAAAGGGACAAATATTTTAAATAGTTAAAACCATAAAAATTAAGTTATAAGAGTCAAAATAATGAGTTATAATCAAGTCAAAACTATAAAAATTAAATTATAACAAATTAAAGTTAACAAGTTAAGTTATAATTGAATCAAAATTATAAGGACTAAATCATTAAATTTTTTCTTACTATTACTCCTCCCTATCCATCTATCCTAAATTATAAGAATTTTTTTTAAATAACTTTTCAAAATATAAATACTTTGACAAAAATAATCTTTCAATAATAATACTTTTCAATGCTATCCTTCATATGTATTCTTTTTTCTTAACATTTTTTAATGAATGGAGTATTAAATGAACTGTATTTTTGTTAAAATTTATATTCTTTTTAAATAAAAATGTAAACTATATTTAATAAACTTTATTAATATATATAATTTTCTTTAAGAGTGTCTTGTAAACCAGGATGGGGAGTTCTTGTTGTTGTTGTTCTAAATGTATAGTGAAACTTTTAATATTCAAGATTATTATCTCGGTTATCAATTTAGTATTTAAAATTTAATCTTTATTGGTCAATTTCTTAAAAGTTATATTAGGGATGTTTAACTTGTATTTATCCTGATCGACCTGATTCCGTACCGACTCAAAAATAATGAGACAAAACTTTACAAGATAGGATGGGACACGTGATTGCTTTCATGATGTCTAGTCTTATCTTATCCCTAATATTATATTATTAAATATTATTATCACGTTATTAGTGTGCTGAAACATTAATTAATCAATTAATTTAGACTTCTCCCAACAATAATTTAGGCATCGAGTCCTCTAATATCTTTTCAAAGTCAACTAATCCAACATTATATCACATTAAACCAGCACGGGACCATATTGTCTATCATGTTTGAAATTTAATGTAATCTAGAAATAAAAAATTAAAAAATGTAATGAGAAAAGTTAATTTCAGCCAATTCATAATATGTATTTGAATTGTACTCGATGTAATTGAATATCAAATAATTATGAAAAATATAATTATTATTCTTATAATTTTATTCAAAATTTTTTCTCAGTCTCCTAATTTTAGTGTAAGAGACTGAAAACATTAAAATTATAAAAAAATGAGTAGTAAATGCCACTCAATTTGCGAAAACTATAAAAATTGAAAACATTAAAAAAAATTATAATGACTGAAAGTAAAGCTCGATAAAATTATATGGATTAATAACTATATTTTTCCAATCGTTATTTAAAAATTCAAGAGCATTTCAAATAGTAATTATTCATTTATATGCTTCTTCTATTAAAAAATATAAGACATTTTTAATCAAATCTCACTTTTCAAAAAAGTAGTTACCAACTTTCAAACTAATTTTATCTGTTCATTATATTACTCTTTTTAAACATACTACAATAAATATAAAGTCATTAGCAATAGGGACACTTTGAAAAAAGACAATGATTATACCTTGAAAGACTAAAAATGTCTATGTTTTAAATATTCAACTCCTTAAAAAATGCCTTATATTCTTGAACGGAAGAAGTATGTGTGTTGTCTATATATCAAACTCTAGTGTTTGTTTGAAATCAAAATTTTAATTGAGTGGTATAAAGTAGGGTTAAGGTATAAATTTTACCTCAAAGTTTTCACACAAGCGCACATGATATCTTCAAATTCTTTTCGGCACGATATCACCCTAATATTTTTTAAATTGATACTCCTTTCGTTAAAAAATATAAGATATTTTTTAAAAAGTTTGATATTCAAAAATATAAGCATTTATAGTTTTTTGAGATGTAATCATTACTTTTTTTTAAAAGTGCCCTATTTATAATAACTTTATATTTATTGTAGAATGTTTAATAGAAATAAATATGAAAAGATAAGGTTAGTTTAAAAGTAAGTAAATATTTTATTAAGAATAAAATTTAATTAAAAATATTTTATATTTTTTAATGAAAGAGTGTAATTTTGTCCCACAATTAGTGTTGACTATTAACTTATTAATTTTGACCGTTAGATGTCTCCTGCCCGTCATATGTGAATCCATGTCAGATATAACTCATTTTTTTTTTATAAATTCTTTTCCTTCTTCTCCCAACTTCAAAGCCACGAAGATCTTCATCATCTTCCGGCCCCCTGTCGAGTTGCTTCCTCTACAACAGACCCAGCTCGAACCAAATTATCACCCTCATCATCTTCCGGCCCTCTATCTCTCTCTCCACCTTCATCATCACCCAATCTCAAGCCTAGGAAATCTTGGACATTCTCTGCAGAAAACCAAACCCAAATTGCGACTCTACTCAGTTTCTTTTGCTTGAGTTATCCAGGTTTGTTGGCTCAAATCACGAGGACGGCACCTCGTATTCTGGGTTTCTGGGGTACTTCACGAGGACGATGATGTGAGAAGACGACACCTTCAGATCGTTCCAAGCGCCGCCGCCGCACAACTAAATGAAAGCTTCTCCGATGAGACCCATATCAGATCGTTTTCTCGCAAAGCGAAATTGCTAAAGATGATTTTGTTATATCAATGATTTGATTCGTGGTTTGTAGTGATTTTCTTTTAGTTGGTGTGTTTATCATTTGAATTTTGACAGTTACATTCAGAAATCTGCTAAGATGGGCGAAAGCTGGCGCGTTGGATATGGGAGTATATATTCTCAATTATCTTTCTGATTTCAATCTGCAAGTCTCTGATTTGCTTGTTGCAATGACGGTTCTTTGTTTTTCTGTATTGATGTTTTCATTGTATCTTCGTCGGGGAGCTAGTTTTTTCTCTCTAATTCCAGTGTAGATTATACTTCAATCTCGCCTATATCGATGGAAATAATAATGCATTCCTCGATTTTGAAGATCTTGTTGGGGATTGAAGATGCTGAAGGTCTGGGTTCAAGAAGACATGAAGCAGAGTTGGTGAAACCTTGAAGGTGGGACCCACATAAAAATTAGGAAGTTTTCTTAGAGAAAAGATGATATAGGTGCCACATAGGCATACCATGTCAGTGCACAATGCGTCAGTCAAGTCAACTAACCGTAACTCAGTCAAACCTTAAGGGTGGGGCGAATTATACCAAATTAAAAAAAATGTGGGAGTGTCAAAAAATTTTAGGATATCAATTGCGCGTGAATGAATTTTTTTGTGAGTAAATTTATACTTTAACTCTATAAAGGTATTCTGATGGTTTAAGAGATTTTCTTTATTAAAAAATATAAAATATTTTTAATTAAATTTATTATTAATAAAAATAGTTTATTATTTTAAAATAATTTTATTTTTATTTATTCGTATTAAATACTCTATAATAAATATGAAGTCATTCACTAATAAGGATACTTTTAAAAAAAATAATAATTACACATCAAATAATTAAAAATTTTTATTTTTTTAATATTTAATTTTTTAAATAATATTTTATATTTTTAAAACGGAGGAAGTAAAATTTTAATCACTTACAAAAGTTGATTCGTA
>NW_026556428.1:0-36233 GCF_029017545.1 Prosopis cineraria
AAATAATAATAATAATAATATGGTTTAATTAAAGTCTATCCAATCCAAATAACTGTAAGGATATGCACAATCATACTGAATTTTCAATCCAAGAAACACACTTGGTTCGTGCGTGTTTGTGCATGTGTTACGTGATCCATAACTGCGCAAGTGTGTAATCCACATGTTGGATAATTTTGTATGCTCATCCAGAATTAAATCATTCCACATCGAAATAACTCATTATTTCTTGTTTTTTTTTTTTTTACATGCAAGGTCTCATTTTCCAATCTAATGTAAAAATCAAGAACTGAAATTCTCACCGATATAAAAATAAGAAAAATGTAAAATGTTATTTTATTATTTATAAATAAACAAATACCATACTAAACATAATCTCGGAATTAATGGCCGAAAATCACGGTATTAATCATTGAGCCGTCTTAATTAAGATGAAGCTCGAGAGTATTTCCATACACGTATATAATTATAATTATAGTATAATATTATACAATTAAAATTCTTGTGTGTGATTAAATGTATCACGCGGGTTGGCCAAAAAAATATTAAATGTATCACGAGGCGAGAGGCCCACGCGTAAGAATTAAATCTGAACGCTACATGGCATCTTGGAATTTTTCCCTAAGGAAATGGGCCCCAACCTAATAAAGCATGACGCCACTAGGTCCTATTCTACACTAGGCGTACGGGTACAACTGTACAAGGTACCCCATCACGTAACCTGTGAGCAGAGCTGGAAATAAAAATCCGAACATTGTGAGAAGTATAGGTTGAATTAGATTTAATTTATTTTTATATAAATTAAAAAAATTTTAATGCAACCTAATCTTTGAGTATTGGCAAGTTCAGTGGACTAATCTGTCAACTCATTTTTAATTTATTTTTTATTATTTTTTTTAAAAATATGTATAAATGATGAGTTTCAATTTAATATTTTTTTCATGATTTATTTTATATATACAAAAATAATAATTTATAATATTTGTATTGTATATAATTGATTCAATTTAAGTAAGTCATATTCAATATGATTTATGCTTATAATTTTTTTATTTTTAAAAAATAATATAAATTAAATAGGTCAACGTTTAAGACTAACCCATCAAAGTCAGTTCATAAAGTTTACCCAATTATATAATTTTAAAAAATATTTTTTATCTGAGTTAAGTTTTTTTAATTCAACCTAATCCTTTTTTAATTTAGGTTTTTTGTTTTTCAAATTCAACCCAACCATTATAATCAGTTATTAGGGCCAATTCATATAGTGCCAACTCTATTGAGAGTGCCTTTTTTGTTCTTTTAAAATAGAGCCGCGACATCATAAGTGTTGGAATTGATAAATAAATTTTACGGATTAGACACACTTCCAGCATCTATGATGGAGGAATCCACTTTCGGGTAAAAATAAAATATTCCTAATAGCGCAACGCTTTGTTGGAAGGAGCAAATCAGGTTTCAGGAGGATCCTTGTTTGTTAGTATCTCCATGAATATTTGTATAAATATTTAGGACATCAGAATTAGGATTAGCACTTGATTAAAAAAAGTTAACTCGAAGGAATCCTTATTGTTTTAAATTTTATTTATTATTAAATCTTAGCGTCATGAATCATGCACAGTCCAACAGATATTGATAAATATTAAGAAGTTATTCCTTGGAAAACCACTTACATACATGTGTTTCAATTATAAATCTCAATTTTTAAATTGGGGGAAAACTTATATAAATGCTTAATTTATATAGTTGCTTATATTTTGTATTCAATCAAATCAGAGCAGTTGGATTTTAAACTGACAATATTAATAATACAAGTTTTCTATAGAACACATAATATAAAAAAATACATGTCTTCATTTAATTATAAGTATTATTGGTAAAACATATATAACTATATAAAAATACCTTCCTTTTAGATTAATCTATCGTGCCCTCAATTATAAGTTTTATTGCGAAATTATAAGTGTAATTAAAATATTTTCCCTACAATTCTCCTTTATAGGATCAAAATTACCTGTCTTGATAAAAAAGTACACACTTTTTTAATTTTCTGTACACATTTATTTGATTTCAGTGTTTTCTTAGTTGAGACTTGTAATTAAGAGGATTATAATTTACTACTACAAGACAATATTAAGTACCAACGCATACGCACCCAAAGTGAGGCTTTTTCTTTTCTTTCTTTTCTTTTCTTTTTTTTTTTCCCAGAGAAAGTGAGGCTTGGTTGTACTTGGTCCCAAAGAGGGACGCTTTTTTTGGGAGCATTGTGATCGAGTAAAAAAAAATGTGGTGTGTATTATTAAAATATAGGAGTATTTAAAGTGGAAAAAAATGCACTGATAGAGATACTTTATTAGGTAATATGATCAAAAATTACTTATTATTGATAATTGTCCCTAAAAAGGACTGGACATTAATGATGAGGTACAGCGATACACGTAAATTATTAGCGGGTAAACTAATTACTGATGAGAATGAAAGCAGATGAGGATGTAATGATGGAATGAAAGAAACATTAATTGTGTTAATAGTAATACAGCATCTTTTCATTTTTAGTTACAGTAATACTACTGCTCATAAGTCATAACCACTGATAATTATCCAGCTAGTTAATTAATTAACTAACTAATTAACTAAGAGCCTTGTACGTAAGATTCATCCCCCCTAATAATAACAACATATTTCTCTCTCTTAGCCAAAAATACGCACACATGCATACATATATTTCTCTTATTTTTACGACTATGTGAATGCCGAGGCAAATTAAAAGAGATAGGAGCGGAGATGAAGAGAAAAGGAGGGCCGAAATTTGATGAGAAAATTTTGTTTTTGTTTTACTAATCGTTTGAAAATCCAAGTCAATATACCTCATGAATTAGTAAGGATTAATAAAATATTTTATTTATGTTTGGTTTCTCACAGTTTAATTACAAAATATCAAACTGTGCATACTTATATGTGTACGAGAGAGGCATATAACTTATGTCTCTTTTGGGTTTTTTTTATCAGCTCATATCTTTTTCAGTTATTATACATTTAAATCTGTTTTTTATAACTACATCATTCAAATAATTAAGTTTCAGCTTGTTAAATTAACTTTTCGAGCGTATTCAAACATAAACTACATTACAATAATTGACTGTTATTAACCCAACTTCAATTTGCAAACTATAATTTATATAAAATTGTAGTTTAATAAATGTTAATCCAAACAAGCTCTTAACCATGGCTTTAATTTTATTTTCATTACATTAGCTTTGCTTTTAAGCGCCCATAAAAGAAACCACCTACCAAATTATGATGTTATGTTGCATATAAATTTGTCGCTTTTTAAGGCAAACTTGACCATTCCCGACCACCAAAGGCTGCTTGATACAGTGTCAGCGCCAGTCGGCTGAGTTTTGATTCAATTTTAAAATATTTTATATTCTTTTAATTTAATTTAATTACCTTACTAAAAATAATGTATTGAAATGAAAATATATTATTCATAATACTTTCTTCCAAGTGCGGGGTTATAAATTTTTATTAAAAGAAGTCGAGATCACAAGTATTTATAATAATTAAAAAAATTTAAATATATATACTACTGACATAATATAAATATTTTAACATATATAGTTTATATTTAATTTTGCACATGCAATTATATATATATATATATATATATTAAGTTTTGTTCATCAATTTTTTATGGTGTAAAATCATTAGTCATTATATCTATAATAAATATTATAACGATTTCCTTCTTAATATGAATTTTATTAATTGATAAAAATTTTATCATCCCGCATGAGCATTAAATGATTTAAATACATTATTAAAATTTAAAGTCCTGTTCAATGTAATAAGCTATATTACTTGCTTATTAAATTTATTATTTAATTTTTAATTATTGATAATTATGGTAAACAAATATATCAAAACATTAATAATGCACAACTATAATAAAATTTTTATATCAATAAGATTAAATTATATTAGCATAAAAACCATTCATATCATAAATTTTAATAACTTTATTATTTTAAAAAAAGTAATTTTTTTAAACATCTTCACTAAACCTCTTAACTTTTGAATAAGTAATTTTATAATAGATATCAAACACATATCATTCAATATATCTTAAAATTTTTATTGTAATACTTAACAAAGTTTGTTAATAATAATTATAAAATAATATCAATACTTTAAGAGTATGTATAGCATTATCTTGTCAAAAATGGATAGATCCTGTGACAACCATATTTTTAAGCTAGTACAATAATTATTTTATACATATGTAAAAGACTACATATAAAATTAAAATGAGAATTTTATCTAGTATTTTATAATTTTTATAATGTGCTAACTTAAAAGAGCCAAAAATATATAACACTTACATTTTATTAAAAAAAAAAGGTTAGGTGGGGCCATGGCTCCTATCAATCCCCCCTCTTTTCACCTTTGCTTCCTTCAATTCAAAAGATAGAAGTCAGAAAACTAATTTATTGGTATTAAAAAATTAATTATGTTAGTTCTTTGTTTACAAAAAATGTGTCATAGTTTCACCGGAATACTCTATTTAATCATGCACGTCATGAAAAATTCTTGTATGGATGGAAATCCCTTTTTACCATGTGCAATCAATTGAGATAGTTTAAAAGGATTTTAATTAAAATCTTATATTTAATACAAAAACAAATTTCATCAACCGGCCCTTATATTATGATCGGAGATGGTTTATGAATGGTATGACCCTCTTTATGTCTCTCGCGAGAACGACACGAAGAGAAATGTCTCTAGACAAATGAAATATATAGAGAAAGGGGTCGGAAATCATACAACTTATTTAAAAGGATTTAAGTAGATTTTTTTTTATCTTAAAAGTATCTCTATAATTATTAGTGTCTAAAATTATGAAACAATGTAGCATGATATATTTCAAAATCCTTGTAATATTATTTTCTTTTTAATTATTAGTGTTAAGTCTGTTAGTGTGGGAAGAATTTTTTAACCCAGCGTTGACTTAATATTGACTGTAAAAAATGACAAATATTACACCAATTTTAAAAATTATACACTTCATTGTTTCCTAATTTTTAAAAAATATTTATAACTTCTCTAAAACTACTTTCTAGACAAAAATGAAGTTTAGTTTAATTTTAAAACAAGAAAAATATAATTCATTCCAAATTTTGTAAAAATTAAGCTTATTTTATTAATATTTCATATAAATCAAATATTATTAAATAAGGAAAACGATTGCTACATTAAAAAAAACCCAAGCTTATTTTATTATTGTATTATAAAAACATATGAAGTGAAGCTAAAACAAAAGGTGGTAGTGACATGATTGGAAGGTTGCGGGGTTGTACCATAGTTGCACGGTAGGAAGTAGATGGCTAAGGCCTACATTTATAGATAAATGTCTCCAAAGGGATTATAAATCCAAAACAAGCCCAAGTGAAATTTTGTTGCAAAAAAATCATGAATGAGTTAATTAGGATCAAGAGACTTATTTATAAATAAAATTGATGAATTTATAAAAACACTTTCAAATTTGATCATAATTAATTTTTCACGTGGAACAATACAAATGTTTTTGGACTTATTTTTTGGACCAGTATTGACCAGTAGTCGTACTAATTTGTCAGATAATTTGTAAATTTTTAAAATTTTCAAGTTTCTTACATAGTTGCATTTACAAGTCAACTTCTTATAATATCTAATATTTTAATATTTAGTCCAAGTTAAATTTTATAAATTTACAAGTAAACTTCTTAAACTTATAAATAAATATATCATACTTCACTTGAAAATATTGAAATATTAACATTTTAATAAAAATATTTTTTAAATTTTTATTTTCCTTGAATGTTTAATAGTTGACAATAGTCATGATCAGTTATTCAAAAACAAGGGACACGCGTGACATCTCACGAGTGAAAGTAATAACAAATTAGTCTATAGGAATTTGATAATAAAAATTAATTTTTTATTTAAGACTTACATGTAATTTCCCCTCTTATTATCATTATTATTATTTTTTGTGATTTACTATAAAATCCCACTAAAGGAATGAAAACACAATAAATCCCACTAAAGATTAAAATATCCTTGAAGTTCCATATTCCAAATCCCATGTAAATGAATTTTCATACACAAAGTTGTTATTTTGGTGGCTGAGCATGAAAATTTATTTAAATACAAGAAATTTGGGAGTCTAGAGATATTTTGGCATTTTCTTAGGAATCTGCTGCATTTTCCTTTATTCCATGAGGCTTTATAATAATTGCCCCATTTTCTTTCTTGCCCTGCGGCCGAGGGAGAGATTTGATGTGACTAATTTGCCCCTGAGTGCGCTTCACTTTACTGCATTGATGAATCCTTTACTTGAGCATCCAAACACGTTATTAGTCCCACAACTCACGCAACAACGCAACGCTGCCTTTTGCCTTTCGGAAAAATAAGGCTCTTTTGTTTGCCTAACCCACTCTTCCAATTCCTCCCGGGCCCCATTTCCTTCTCATCCAAAATAATTGGGAATTTAAATTCAACAATTAAAAAGATACAATAGATATCACTCTTTGCATTGTATGGCTAAATTAAATCTTTATATCTGCCAACCTCATATTTAATTAGGAGTCTTAAGTTAATCTTAAAATATCATTGCATTAGATACTCATTGAAAAAGTTTTGTCGTTATTGTAATTTCTCCCAACTTTGGATGGGAGGTGAGAAGCAAGAAGATGTGTTTAAATATTATTACATAAAAATAAATATGATTCTCTTTTTCATTTTTTTGTTAAAAATACTTAGACCTTTTTCATTTATTAAATTAATTTTTTGTCTATTACTCTATCCATTAAAAAATATATCGAATTTCACTCTCAATAAAGTAATTATTTATTTTTTAATTAATTTTATCTTTTTATATTTACCTCTATAAAATACTTTACAATAAATATAAAGTTATTTATGAACACTAAAAAAAAGGTAATGATTACACCTTCAAAGATTAAAAATATTTTACATTTTTTAACATTCAATTTTTAAAAAAATGTCTTATATTTTTAAATGAAGGGACTATATTATATCCAATTTATTTAAAAAATTTATATTTTCTGACTTGCAAATCTCCCTGAATAAAACACATACTTTGAATTACCTTCCAAGGTTTTAGTTCTCAAATATACACATAAAACAAGTGATGCTGTATTCATCAAATCCACTTCAATTAGATTAAATTATATACAAATTATACAACAACAACAAGCTTGACCCGACCAAGTGGAGTGAGCTAAATTGTATACAAATTATAACCCAGAAAATTAATTGTATATAATTGAAAATGCGTATAAAAAAGAAAATAAAATCAAAATCAAAATCAAATGGTTAAAAATATATATCTCACGATCCAAAATTATGCAGTTATTTCAAAAAAGAGAAGATAAAAATAATTGCTGGCCAAAAAATAAGTGATAAAAATAATTCAAGATTACACAGCTTGATGCAGATTTATATTTACATACAAAGTATATATACCATTATTTTATTTACTATTGCAAAAAAAATACATTCACACACACACACACACACACACACAATTAAAATCCGCCTATAAAATACGGCCAATTATTTATTAGAGATATTGAATGTGTCCTTGTACGAGCCAAGCCTGTCTCGATCCACTCTTTCTGGTCTCTATATATACCTTTTCCAACCCCTCGTTCACTTCCCAATCCAATTCTTTCTTTTGTATCGCCATTTCCTTAGTTCTTAATTAATTCTTGCTCTTCTTCTCTCTCTCGAACGGAATTAATGGCGGCAGCGGCTTACAGCGACCCCGTAGACGACTCAGCCAAACCCCCCGCGTCGCAAGCGCAGCCACTCCACTCGCCGTGGCATTCTCCGGTCCCGTACTTGTTCGGCGGCTTAGCGGCCATGCTGGGCCTCATCGCTTTTGCCCTCTTAATCCTCGCCTGCTCTTACTGGAAGCTCTCCGGCTACCTCGAAGGCGACGGTGACGGCGAGCGAAACCTCGAGGCCGGCGACTCCAAACTCGACGACCAAACCCAAAAAACTCCGATTCCTTACGAGGAGAAAATCCTGGTGATCATGGCCGGACAGGAGAAGCCGACATTCTTAGCCACTCCGATGTGGTCGAGCCGGTCATCTTCCTTCGGGGACAACACCACCACTTGCTGTTCCTGCGACAAGAACGCTAAATCTGAACTCCATACGGGAGAGACCACTGTGAAACCAGAGGAAATCAGCGGCCACGATCAGGTACAGAGCGAGAACAGGGGAACTACCCCAGAAACCTCACATGACCAGAGCCATTAGATCTTCTTCCTGTCTCTGATTTTCTTTCTCTTTTAAGCTTCCTCGAAGAAGCTCGTGACACAGAGATATTTTTTTCCCCTGACCTTTATATTCAGTCAGTTTGGCGCGGGTATGAACGAGCTTGCATGTTGAGTGATTGGGTGGTGCAGAATCAGAGATAGACATATCATATACATCCAATTCTCTTCCTTAAATGTCTAGTGATAATTAATCAATTCGGGGGCCGTAAATTCAATTGAGCTGAAATCGAAATCTGGTTCAGTGTTTTTGCTTTTGTTTTTTGTTTTTTGTTTTTAAATCAGAATGGGATGAGATTTGAAGACTTTGAGAGATGGATACGTATGAGAAAAGTTAAAAAAGAAGCTAGAACTTTGACATCTGTTTTCTGTGAATCTGTGGGTCGTGGGATTGCCAGATTAGGGATCGATGTATACGTGGAGGGTACGTGTAAATCTGTTTCTGATGCGGCGAGATGAAACTGTTGAAGCAAAGTTTCTTTTATTTTTTCTTTTTTATTTATTTATTGTAGTCTTCAATTTTCTGGGTTTCTCTGAGCGCTATACACATGAAGAAACGAGCTTGACTTCTTTGATGCTCATTAAGTTGATGATGTAATTTCAGGAGGTAAAAATTAAATATGAACCTTATGCTGGATGAATCAATTTCCTTGTCCCTGGATTGTTGTAGAGCATGATAAAAAGAAGCTTGGTTTATTGAATAATTTGAGGGGATAGCTTATTATTTGGCTGGCTAACAACAAAAACAATAATAATAATAATAATAATGATGGTGCTCTATAAAGCGTTAGGATAGAATAAGGGGAATGAAGGGTATGGAATTGTCAGGCTTTAAACTTTAATGCATGTCGCTGGGGGGTCCCAGAATGATGATAAAACGACAATTCTTACTGCGTTTGAGTGCCATGGTGCTACTGGCGAGCCACAGGCTAGGAAGCTCACTTCCCAACAACGCTTTTAAATAATCATTCTCTTTGATTCTATAATTACAAGTTATTTTTTTTAGCATTTTTATCAAAATTAAAAAAATTAAATTTTAATAATTTATTAATAAATTTAATAAGTTTTTAACTTCATTCTCATTAAATATATATATTTTAAAAATAAAATAATTTAATTTTTAGTAATATTTTTAATATTTAATAGAAATAAAAAGATAAATTATATATAATATTTATTGAGATGTCTTATAAATAAATTTAAAATAAATATTATTTTTTTATTTTATAAATAAATCCAAACCAGTTGCCCCAATCCATATTGGTGGGTCAGATTAATGAACCAGTCTGGTGAAGAGTTTTGGGCAAAAGTGAAACAGGTTAAGTTTTATTTATTTATTTTTTTGGCTTTTGTTAAGCCTAAAACGAAATTGTTTTAAATTTTAAAAAATTAGCAGCTTGTTGGATTTACACTTTAGTAGCTCTGTTTTGTTAAATTGTATGTGGTTTATACATTATTTTTTTCATTTACTAGTGAATTAATGCTCTTGTAGAAGTTGTATATGAATTTTTTATATTTTAATTAAATTATATTATTTTAATCTAGCTGGCCCCAATTCAACTACATAAAACCATTGACTATTTACTATTTTGACAGTTTAATATGAAGTTTGGTTTACAGTAAGTTGCATTTCAATTCCCATACTCCCCCCCCAATCTTCAGTTTGAAACTCATTTCATAAGGGAAATTCTATCTATTAAAATTCATAAAAAAATATCATTCATAAATTATAAATAGTATAATTGGTTTTTGGCTTCTACAATTCTCTCTTATACTCTCTCCGATCTCATTTATAAAACGCATTTAGAAAACTCTATTTTATCTTATTTATAAATTATGATACAATTTTTCAAGCTATATTTTAAAAGTATTTTTAAAATTATCTTTAAATAAAGAACAAATAACATGCTATCACTTTTTAATATTTTTATAAAATTATATTTAAAATTTTACATACTTTTATTTCTGTTATTTTGTATATTGATAGTGATAAGATTGATAGAAATAATTTATAAAACAGGTACGAAGGAATACTAATTTTACACAATCGTTACACCTAATCGTTGCAGTGTACGCGCACACATTTTAACTATCACAAGGTGTTAGAATTTGAGTGGAATCATTTCAAAAACGTATAAGAATTCATTTTACAGTTTTAAGCACGACTCTAATTATAACAATGCACCCTTCCTTGCGTCATTACTCTGAAGTATAGGAACTTGACACGTACGTTTTTGTTTCCATGACAACTAATTGCCATTAAAATTAATTAATATAAAATATAATATAAAAGATATAACTTGATGTAAGGCATTTTAGAGTGTAAAAAGAAGTCTCACATCAAAAAGATTAAAAAATTGATTATGATATATAAAATTTAAAAAGTATTAATCAAATGATTTAAGCTGTTTTGATAGATTATATTATCCTTAAGCATACTTAATATAATAAATCTAATATGGTATCATAAGCCATTTTCTTGTGGGACAAAAAAAGAAGAAAGAAAGAAAGAAAAAGAAAAAAAATGAAAGAAATAAAAGAGGAAAAAAAATACAAGAAGTTAAAAAAAAGAAAGAAAAGAAGAGAGAAGAAGAAAAAAAAAAGGAAAAGAAATTGAATAAACCTGAGACATATGAGATTGAAAAAAGTACAAGTCTAGGCAAGAAGAAGAAAAAAATTGAAAAAAAAATAGAGAGAAAAAAAAGTAATAGAAAGAATATTATAGTGTAAAAAGAAGTCCCGTATTTAAAAGATTAAAAAATTGATCATGATATATAAAGTTTAGAAAGTATCTAATCAAATAGTTTAAATTATTTTGATAGAGTATACTATCCTTAAACATACTTAATATATTAAATCTAATAAGGCAGACTCAAGATACCAAATATCTCTGAAACAAGAAAATAGCTTGATGCTAGATTAGTTCTGATTTTTTTCTTCGTAAGATGCATTGGCATACTTCATAATAATTGTCTGCCTTGCAAGCCTCACTTATTCCAATCAAGATATATGCTTTGCTCTACTTTCACTTGTTTTACTTAGGCATTTATACTTTCTTTCGTACAAAATTTTATTTAAGCATTTTCCTTCAACACACCTTCGTGCATGGAATCCCATATACAATACATTCATAGAAGAGTAAAAAGGAAAAGAATAAAAAGGAAAAGAATCTGTTCAACAATCATATATATTTTACAGTTAATAATATTATATTATCTTCAAATAGGATCGATCAATGCAAAAAATGTAAGAGATTGATCAATTAATATAGCTTTGATGTGAGTTACACGGTTGGTCATCATTCATTAAATTTAAGGAGAATTACATTTAAAGACAATTTAAAAAAGTTATTTACAAATAATGATCAATATAAAATAAGATATGACTTGTATTTTTTTAAATGAAATTTATTATTAATTATTATTTATAAATAATTTTTTTTAATAGTCCTTGAATGTAATTCCCCTTTAGAGAACACATTAACATGTGACTAGCACGTAAGTACATGATGAAGAAACAATATGTGAGAAATAATTAAAAGTACCAGGGAAGATTGAAAATTGAGGGAAATGTTTGGAGAAGTGTCAACTTCAGATTGACTGTGAGAAAAAGAAGCATGAGAAAACACGAAACTGCTCTCACAACATAATAATTAATAATTGGATAAAGTTGTCTAAATTAGAAATGTCCAGCTGCCACATCCCGTTTACATACTTGTCCTTCGTACCCTATCAACTTACTTCTCTCAACGCAAAGCCATTATTTTCAATTTTTCTTTTTCAAGCAAATTATTTTATGACGGAAAATTTCCTCTGTGCATGCACACACACGCCTATATATGTTTGTCATTAGAGATAAATGAATTTTTGGGCGCTTTCAGGGGGTTTCTGATGTGAATATAAAATAGCAAGGAAATACTTTGATGCGGTTAATGAAACGGCACGTTATCGATAATTATGTAATAATTAGAGAACATGATAAAAAACATTTTTAAAGTATACAAATAACAATTAAATATCATAAAATATGATAAATATTGTTTAATTTTTTGGAACTTGTCTGTCATCTTAATTTTTTACGAAATAACATATTGACCCACACAATAACTATTAATCAATAGTATGGAGCTCAATGAAAACAAGAAAGAAAGTTTTGGGGAAAAGTTACATTTTATATATCCAAAAAAGATAAGCTGAAAAAAAAATATAAATTCAAAAACTATTTATTCTCAAGGATTTCAAGTGTTTCAAATGCTTGAGCACACATTTGTAAATTTTGTAGTTTGAGTATTAAATATTGGGATTTAATCCTTATGAATAATTTTCGCAACATGTCGTATTAATAAAATGATAAGTACAACTATCAAAATCCGTAATTGCTTTAATTAAATTAATCTTTCAGCTACTTGGGTCACATCAATTATCAATTATGCTCAGATAGCCAAATTTTCCCCCTCTATAATTAGGGTCTGTCTGCAGATCTTGACTTTATCGGTTGCAAGGAAAAATATGTGATGATCTAACCATATGGATGATCCAAATATGATAGTAACAGCACTAATAAAAATGTATAAGCACAAACCTGGAACAGTTTCAAATAGTAAAACCACTACAATCTCTGTTTTCTGTCAACGCCCAATTATATTTGATTTATTCTCAGATTTTTCAAATCAAAATTTGCAATAAAAAGCGAATGGTTTAGTGAGTTCTGACCTTGGTCACCTATGGATAAAATGTAGGAGTATAAAACTCAGTTGTTAATTTCCTTGTAAATTTGAAATAAAATTAATCCAAAATATGCTTATTTCACGCCAATTGTCATGGTTCAAATTATGATTTTCAACTTTGACCAGGTTAAATAATTGAAGAGACGCGACTAGCGACTTGGAAATGGAAATCATTCTTTTACTGGACGGACATGATTACTGTCAATAAGAGAAATTAAAGCAGGGCCAGTAATAATTAATCATACCACATCGATTTAACCCTTCCATCTAATCATGTTTCGCCTTTTCTTTTTATTTTTCCTTTTCTTTGTTTTTTCCGCCTCAACCAATCATCGATTTGATCCTGTCGTCAGGAAATTAACCATAGAATTATTTTAATATTTTAAGGATCTAAGTGGCTAATTATTAACTGATTTTGTAAGTTATCATTGAGGGACCAACACATGAAAGCCCAATGATGGAGAAGAACAATTTGCAAGGAATCTGCTGTCTAGTCTTGGTCGGCCCAATACGAAGTTCAAAGCTAAAATGTTGGGCAACTTTATGAGTGCTCCACCATACTCAAATATAATTTATTTTTTAAAAACTCTGTTTGATTTAAAATATAAAATATTTAATAATTTTTATAATTATTTTTTAATTATATCCTTACTTCATTTATTATTTTTTTAAAAATAATGTATTAAAATTTTAATTACTATTATCAAAAATTTTATATAAAATATTTAACAAGGATAATGTTAAAAAAATATAAAAAAATTTAAGAAATTAAAGTTCTAACTAATACTTTTTAGAAACTGTAAATTAGTTGCTAATACATTATATATTGATTTGGAGGGGGTAACAATTTAGAAATGCAAAAAAGGTTTATACGTGTGTTTAATTTCCAAATATACATACCGAATTATTTACAAATAGAAGTAAAAAAAAAATTAAAATCAAGTGTTATGTCAGAAGCTTTATGCATTCATTATGAATCATTTTGAAGCAGAGAAACCGAATAACAAAGCTGGCATTCTCAAAACAAAATGAATTAGTGACCAAAGCGACCGACTAACGTTGGCTTTAAAAGAGAAGAATCTATCTGGACGTACAAACAAGTAATGGTTTGAGAGTGTCTATTGGGGCAAAACCAGTGGCAGTCTCTTTCAATGTTCATGGTTCATTTCTGAAAATATTTGAATCTATTAGCACCTAAAGGATATGCAAAACGTGACAACATTAGACGAGAGAATTTAGATTGATTCGTATGAGGGACACTTGGTTCCAAAATATGCATAAAATTCTTTTAAATTTTAAGACAGTTGCATATAATTCCCTTCAATCTTAAAAGTTTAAAATTAACCCCGTTAATCTTTAATTTTATTTTGCAAAACCCCTTATTATTAATTATGATATTTTTTAATGAAGGTTAAAATTTTATTTAACTAAAAAATGTTATTAAATAAAAATATTATATTATATAACTATTTATAATAAATTTTTTA
Organism: Prosopis cineraria; assembly: GCF_029017545.1. Lineage (NCBI taxonomy): Eukaryota > Viridiplantae > Streptophyta > Magnoliopsida > Fabales > Fabaceae > Prosopis > Prosopis cineraria. The sequence continues at coordinate 14,556 of NW_026556428.1, forward strand.
TATTTTTTTGGATTGTTAAGGCATTGATAATAGCCAAAACAAATGTTAGTATCATCATATAAAATTTTAAATATTTACTTTTGTGTTAGTTTTTCATATTTTTTTATTATCAATGGTGCATAGTTTTTTAGTATTAAGAGATAAATTAATTTGACATGATAATATTTAAAATTTTAAATATTTTAGTCATGTGCATTACATTAATCTAACATGAAAATATAAATAAAAATTTATTTTTTAAAATAATAAAATCATGCACCATTGATAATAAAAAAACATGGATAAAATTAATATAAACATAAATATTTAAAATTTTATACAGTGATAATAACATTTTTTGTTATTGATGCCTCAATTATCTAAAAAATATAAAAAATTTATTATAAATAGTTATACAATATAATATTTTTGTTTAAATTTTTTTTAATTGAATGACATTTTAATCCTCATAAAAAAATAACATAATTAATAATAGGGGGTTTGAAAAATAAAATTAAAAGTTAAATGATTAATTTTAAATTTTTAAAAGTGAGAAGGATTATATATAATTGTTTCAAAGTTTAAAAAAGTTTTATGTACTTTAGCCTAAAGTATATATAGATGAGTTAGATTATGAATACTCATAAGGACAAGACATGCCTCCACCTCAAATAAAAAAGTATTTATAGAGTTACTAATAGATTGACTATAAACAAAATTCTCATATCAATAATGAAACCTTGTGAATTAAGAACTAAATTCTTATCGATTAGATAAATTTTTGTTGACTGCTTTTGAATTCTTTTGACAGAGCTCATGATTAGAGGAAAGCCCATCACGAAGCTTCGTGGCCTGGTGGGCTCAAGAGGACAATGATTTACTGGGCCGACCCCTTGAAATATATATCTAAGGCTTTTGGTGATGGAAAGCAACTGAAGAATGCCATTAATGTTGGCTGCTCTTTGCGTGCAAGCTGAACCAGAGAACCGACCCAACATCAAACAATTCTTATCTCATGCTTTGTTCAGAGAGCATGCTAGCGATGCCTTCAATCATGGTATCTTATGTGTGTGTGTGTGTACATATATGTTTGAATTTTTTTTTTCTTCTTGTTCCATTGTATGTTGTTTTCAAGAGTGCTCTTTGAATGGTGCGGTTTCTAAGCTCAAAACCATAGCTCGAGGCATGGAGTTAGAACCTTTTTGCTGTAATTTTCTTTTTATTCTATGTGTATTGATCTTTTAGTGAAACATGTATAATAAGGACACGAAAGATTTGCACTAGATTAAAGCAGTGAGGATGGATGATCATGAAGGTGAAGGTTTTGGTGATCCTGTAGGTGCAAAAAATGAATGATCCTTACAAGCAGTGGGCCTATTGATATTGACAAAATTAGTTAAATGTTAACAATTTCTATGACTTTCCAAAACTACTTTTTGATTGTTACGCCTTTGATATTTAATATAAGACTCAATTAATAATTAAGAAAATTGATTAAGTTATTTTTTGCATTTATTGTGCAAAACAATGCGTGTTACTTTTCCATTAACTTCATTAGTTATTAGTCCCTGATAAATGATAATTTTATATATTTTTATCCTTTTAATTTAGACTTTTAAATATTTATTTGTAGCTAATTAAATTTAATTAGATATTATTTAATTTTATTAGCCAATATTTAGTTTTGAAATTTTAACTAACTAAATCTTTAATTTTAAAATATAAATAATATCTTTAATATTTTTGCACAAGTGCTATTTAACTTTATTTTATTTGTGCAAATTTTCTAAATTTAATTTGAAAGATATTGATAGAGAATATATTGGATAAGAAGAATATGGGAGTACTTGAAGATCAAATCAAGAATCAAACCTTTAAAATTTTATTTAAATTTATTTTGGATTATTTAGTGTAATTTTCAATTAGGGTTACTTAGAATAGTTTAACTTTTGTTTGGCCGTACGCAAGTGATCACCTTTTATATATATATATATATATATATATCAGGAAGTAGGCACATCTGGTACGAGAAAAAAAGGGACCGCACGAAAAGAAAAGGAAAATAGAATAGCCATCGCAGTTCGTCTTTTCTTCCTTCAATTTCTTGGGTGATGGCGTCTCAATTTTTCATTTTATGTTGTTTGATTTTTAGTTCTATGAAGAGCTAATTTTTTTGGTGTAATCAATTATAAATTATGATCCTAAATTTTAATTAGAGTCTTTAATAATTAGGAAAAATTTTATTTTAGCTTTATTCCAATTTTTTCTTCTTCTCTCTACCTCTAAATTTTATGTTTTAACTGCTATTGCTGATTAGAGTAGCTTTGTTACATAATTTTTGAGTTATAAATTTTATCTGAGGTTTTATTTGCTATAATCGATTGACATAGTAACTTAAGAGTAATTTGGCTTGACTTGAGTGATTACATATGCTTTGTTTTTTGTGTGGCTAACATGAAACAATTGTTAGATTGTGGGTTAAGGGAGATTTCAATTAATTTATAAATTAATTTCTTGTTTAATTCTTGAATGATAATTTAAGAAATATATAATAAAATCAAAATAATAAAGTTAAATAAAATTAATTTAATTTGTGGACGAGGAAGATTAAATTTAGGTGATTGGATTGTGATTGATTACGCTGCTTATTCTTGGTAATTTTCTTAGTTGAATTTCCTCTATTTATTTATTTTTAATTTAGTTTTTAATTTCATCATAAAAAAATCCTCCATTATTTACATTTTTATAATCATAATTTAAATAGTTATTTTATTGACTCTTAGGGAGACGACCTAAATTACACTTTATTTAAAATTTAATTTTTATTAATTTTGATATTATTTAACAGTAGTGTCAGTCTCATTGGAGATTTGTGGTATTGTTTTTATCTGTCCACACACATTCTCTTTAATTCATTTAATATTACTCGTGTTTTTTTTTATGAGGCCATGTTGATCTTTGTTTCACAACTTTTCCTTAATCAATCAATTATTTGTAAACTTTATAATTGAAATAAAATGAGGAAATAAACTGAAATCATGGAGGCCCATTGGGCTTTGGCGAGCTTAATGGTTCACTTCATATAGGAGCTAACATGAATATCAAAGTCACAGGACAACCAACGAGTGTTGATTTTAGGGGAAAGGTTTTGACCACTTAAATATGATGTCCAGAGTTGGAATCTATATAAATGCAAAAAATTAAATATTTTTAAAAGAGCTACTTCCAATTAAGTTTAATAATACTAGAATTAGATCAAGTTAGATAGCTCTATAAAAAAAAAAAAAACCATAGGACAACAATTTGACCATTCTCGCAATGCTTGAGCCACGCCCTTTTCTATTCTATCCAAAAACAAATAAATGTGAAAGCAATAAATCGGACACCAATAGATGCAGAATATACCGCAACCATTCTTTTCTATATATTTCGTACTTTTCATTTGAACTTTGAATATAAAACTTTTGAATACGTGAACCTTCTAGTAAAAGGTGGCTTTCAACATTTATTTTTTTAAGATAAAAGTTTATATTTGTTAAATTTAGGAAAAGCATGCCTTACAGCCTTACATGGTTTAAAGAAAACTTGTAATATTATTTTCAGAAGCATTTTTATGACCAACTTTTGTTAGCAAAACTTTTAATTTTTCTAATTGCATTGGTTATATAATTGTCTAATATTTACTACTCACATACTACTATTGAGTTGGATGCAAGTATTGTTAGAGTAGTCCTATCAATACCATTTTTAACATTTACAATCAGATCCCCAACCTTATTTAAGAAGAATTAAGTCAGTGACCTAGCTATGTTGGTTACTTAGAGAGAATATAACTTTTATCTATGAACTTATATCTAATTATTTTTAATTCAGTTTTTGAAGTTTGACTCATAACAACTCAATTTCTACAGTTTTATAATTTAGAACAACTTAATCTTTATAATATTTTGGAGTTGATACAATTCAGTTCATATAATTTCTTAACTTGATAAATTACTATAACTGTGCTGCACTAAGTCAACATCCAATAACTAAATTGATAAAGGAGAGAAAGTTTAGAGATCAAAAATTATATTTTGTAAAAGAAAAGATGATTTCATATAATAACATACACCAATGTTATACAATACACATGGTAACAATGAGTATGGGACTTTTTGCAACGCAGCATGGACAATACAGGTGAGACATGTAACGATCCTGTCATTTCATTTAGAGGATAATAAATATAAAATTGTAAGGTTTGAAAAGGCATAAAAATGACTATAATGTCAGTAGTTCTATTGGTTTAAATCTGAAGAAAAATGGCAGAACCAAATGGATAAACATTGGTACCACGTTGTCGGATTAACGAAGATGATTAAGGGATTGTTTGGTATTGATTTTTCGTTCCACCATTCACAGCTTAATCCGGATGGCGACGTATGCTGGTTTCGAGACAGCCGAGCCCACTGCCCAGTGGGTTGGGCTGTTGGCACACGTGAACCTAATGGGGCAGGGCCCACAATTGGCGGGCCCCCGATTTTCTGATGGCGCCTCGTGTGCCCCACACGCTTCCATTTCCCCTAGAACACTGAAAACACGACAACTTGCTTACCCCAAGACAAAGGGGACAGAACCATCAGTTATTGAATCTCGCAGTCCCCATTAATTCCTTTGGAATTTGGATTTGTAAGAACCTTCAAAAATCAACCACATTGATTAGATTAACAACTTTTAAACTCGTGTTTTGTCATATAATCGTGAAACATACAGCGTGAGATATCCTCTTTAACTTCAAAGTTCAAATTCCATAAGGTGATCAAATTTTTGCCATGCACTATTGATACTCTCCACATCTATCAAAAGAAATGCTACCGTTTTTCTAAATTGTTTATTATTAAAAATTAGGCATGAATCACATTATTATATGAAGTAATCATGTATTTCATTTCCAAACGTCGTATGCGAGTATCTAACATCATTTCAATCAAAACCATACCTTGGCATTATTATTTTCATATCTTCTCTCTTGGGTTTTGTGTGTGTGTGTGTGTGTGTGTGGAGTACTTGTTATTGTGGACCTGCTCTGTATCAAGTTGAAAAGACTTTGACAAATGTCTATGTTAATTTAAGTTGTGTGTGTGGGTGGGTGGGTGTGTGGAGTACTTGTTGTTGTGGACCTGCTCTATATCAAGTTAAAAAGACTTTAACAAATGTCTATGTTAATTTAAGTTGACCCATGACAGGACCCTTTTAAGAGAATAAGCTCTACCATTAACGTGATGCTGCTATATTTTCAGATGTGAAACTCGAGATTGTTAATTAAATTGATATAACTCTCTTATCAATCGAGTCAAGTGTCTGGTTGTCGTTGTTTCTCTTTTATGTTGGTAGAAAGAAGCTTAAATTAACTGGATTTTGGGCTCCATATAGACTTTAGGGTATGTGAGTCTCATAATTTAAAAAATGCTTAGAGAGTTACAATGGCACTCCCTTATTCAGTAACAAGATAGGATTCATGAGAATATATGAGTTACATTCTTTCCATCTCATGGAATAGTTTTAATTCCACAGGCTATTATTTATGATGTGATTACTGATATGGAAAACAATGCAAGTGATCTATGGAAGATATAAAAAATCAGAAAGAGGGGTCCTGCAAGGGAAGATACGGGCAGGCTAACAGCGACTGCCATATATGTCCCTACAAAACATCTTTGTTCTCATCAATTCCCAGATGTCGACCCTTCTCCATTTTTAGACCTTCATGCCCCATTTCTATAGCTATAACGATCTTACCTCTTTTCTTTTTTACTTTTTAAGAAGGAATTTTTATTTTCTGAAGCTGTCGGTAAATGTTGCATTCATGCTTGTCATCTCGTTAAATTTAACAATTATTGATCTTCATTTCATTTACACCTAGAAGTTATCTCACAGCACACCATTGTCCTGTTTGGTATATTTGGATTTATGAAAATTTGGATTTAAACTAAATTTTTTATTTGTATATATAAAAAATTTATAAATTTAGATTTGATTCAAATTTAAATGTATTTCATATTATTTTTTTTTGTAATTTAAAATTTTCTCTACATCCTAATTATTTAAAATTTCAGTTTATGGTCAATTTAAAAATAGATTTAAACTCATTACTATAATTATGTTTTTCAAATCTCAACTCATCTTTTTTTCATGTGAAATTTTTTAAATTACCTAAATAAAAAATTTTAAATACATTAATTTTAAATATGAGATTTTAAATTTAAAATTCAACTTCACTGATCTAAAAACTACCTTAGATAAAATAAATTATAAAAAATTAATTAATACTATTAATTTTGAATATAATTGAGTAGGTTATGAATGTGGTATAATTGATTTTAAGTTTAATTAAAAAGAAAACTTGAAAATAAGATAAAATTATTGTTTTGTAAGAAAATATCTAAATACTTCTATTACATGCCAAAATCAATTATGGACACAAAATTATGATTTTTTTTATATTTTCAAATACTCCTATTACGTGTTAAAATCATTTAAAAACTAAAAATTATTTTTTAAAAAAATACAAACATTTTATGGGCCAGTTTGTTTTAGATTAAAAAATAAATAATTTTTAGGTAATTTAGAGATTTTATAGAAAGGGATTTATTTTGAAGAGATTTTATAAACATAGATATTATTTATGTTTGGTTACAATAATAAAAAATAATTATTAGTTAATTATTTTTAAAATTTATGATATCTTTTTTTATTTTTATTTTATAAAAATAATTTATTATTATATTATTTTAAAATTTTATGATATATTCACAAATCTGCCTCTTTAAATCACTCTCCCTCATTTACTATATTAGATTATTTTTAGAAGCTAAACAAAATAACTTATTGAAATAATTAAAAATTTATCTTTCTTTGGATTCTAATTATTTTCAAAAGTTTAAAGAAACATAATAAAAACTCACAAAATAAAATTTATTTTTCAAAAAATAAATGTCATCAAATAAGCTAAAACCAACAGACCTTATATATATTAAAATTAATTATAAACCTAAAATTATAATTTATAAAATAAAGTTCATACAAAATCGCATATTACACACAACTTTGCTTCCATCGGGAAGAGCTTGATGCTATTATGGCATCAAATCAAGCCGACGGTTTAAGACGGTTGTAACGGCATACATATTGAAACTATTTTCCTTTTAGGATATGCCAAAAGTAAAAAGCAAAAGAAAGAAATCGATGAAAAGTAATAATCTGAGAGATCATGAGAGTATGGTTTTGCCTGGTTCGGTGTTGAGCCGCTGGCTCACGGGGTCTCCACTCTCCACCACTGAGGACAGCGACACGCCACACGCCACTCTCCACTCTCCAAAAATATGTTCGCAATTAAATTTTAAAAAGAGTAAAACAATACATGCTCCTTTCCTGCATATTCATGTGTGTATGTCTACAATTATTTTATTAAAAAATATAAAATATTTTTAAAAGAGTTGAATATTAAAAAATATAAGACATTTTTAATATTTTAAATATAATCATTATCTTTTTTTTAAAAAATATTCCTAATAAATAAATTACTTTATATTTCTTTTAGAGTAAAATACCTCATTAATTAAGGATAAATATGAAAAGATAATATTAATTTAAAAATAAATAATTAATTTATTAAAATATAAGATTTAATTAAAAATATTTTATATTTTTAAATGAAGGGAATATATATATAATATATGATGTTTTTTAAAAGTTTATTTTATTCTTATATAAAAAGTGTCGTGGTAACTTTAGATAATTTAACAAATTTGCTTTTGTTTTCTAAAAAAGAGAAGATAGATTGATTTCCATTGTCATGACATTAATCTTGATATTATTAAGAATAAAACTGAAAAATTGATATGATTTTAGGCACCCTTTTACTAAATAGTAATTTTTTATTGATATGTAAGCATTTTGTTAAAAATATTTTATATATAATGACTGATGGAGTAAATTTAAAGCCTCCTTCCTGTGTTTTCTTTGTAAAAAGGAAAAAAAGAAAAACTCAAAGACCTCAATTAGATGGTCCAGGATGAACAAGATGCATGCGAGAAATAAATCGCTGTGTTTTCCGTTGTTCTAATTCTGCTGCTCCATCTGTCTCTTTGAAAAATGGTGCTGGTTGATAGACTGTTATTGGTTTTTTCTTTGTTTCTGTTGTGTGTTTTTTTTTTTTTTTGGGTTCAGTTGTATATTAGGTTGTATCTAATTCTTTTTAAACGTTTTATTGGCTTGGACTGTTGACTATTGTAGCTTTTTTTATGATTAATAAAATTAATTTTTTTAATCAAAAAAAATCACACAAACATTGATTTTTTTTCTAGCAACAAACATGATTGACGACTTTGTCCTTCTAATCCCTCTCACACTTCCCAATTTCCCATCTGTCTCTCAAATTTCCCAATTCTTTTCAAACCCGTCCTTAGAGTTTGAGTCCATCTTTTTTTTTACTCCAAAGATTCCGTAATCGCGAAGCAACAAAAATAAATAATAAAATAATAAACCAATAACAACGCGGGAGAAGATACGCCATCAGACGAAAATGATACTTTTTACTGGATAGCGATACACTGAGTTCACAGTACAGATTTCAGATTCCACTCAAAGTAAATCGGCTTTTACTTTCTTACTAAAATAGACACAAATCTTCGGGTCCAAAAAAGCTCCACCTTATCGACGGCCTAGGATCGCCCACGTCCCACCTTTCTAGTCATCATCAACGGTCCAAGATCAACGCTTCCCAACGGGCATTCTACAAACAAACTTGGTTCACTATTCAACTATTCAACGTCCTCGCTTCCCCACGTTTAAAAAGAGGGCACAACGCCGTACTGAGTATCCAGCAACAGATCTGTTGTGGGTTCAACCGCGTTGAACAGCCGGTCAAAATCCGACTCCATCTCGGTCCGTTTAGCGAACCGCCCTTTGATCCTCGGCCGAGTCTCTGCGTAAGCCTTCCGCGACGCGTACCGTATGGTTTTCTCGAACTTCCGGTTCTTCCTCTTCTCCCTGTATCTCAAAACCCTAGCTTCTCGGTTCATGCCACTCGCCGAACTTCCCAATTGCGTTGTAGAATTACCGGCCGATATGATTCCGCTCGATTCCGAACTGTTACTTATGTTCTGGCCGATCGGGAACGAGATTTCCGACACCGTGTTTCCTCCGTCTGGCACTACTCCAACATCAACGGAAGAAGACGATACCTGTATCACCAATTCGCTTCCAAACATCAGCGCGACTTGAATTGAATTAGTACTTTGACTGAAATGAACTGATTTTCAATGATACTCACGCTTTGACGGGTAAACGACTGCGTTGGATAGTTAATTGAGGAGAGCTTGGATCTGCAAAAATCGATGTCGAAGCAACTCTCCATATGGTTCATAACCCGAGCTTGGACTGGGACTACACCATCGTTGTTACCCCCTCTGTTATTGTCATTCTGATCGAAGGAGTTTGAGTAATCGAAATCCAGCAAAGGATACTCCATTTCAGGGAAAAACATATCGCCCGATTTGATATCCGGAACATCCATGATCTTTGGGTTGAAACTGGGATTTGAAATTAGCCACGATGCTGATTCGGATTCTTCCTGGAGGAATCCATCGGATCCAATTCCGTTATCAGTTGGAACCAGCAAGTTAAGGGCAGCAGCAGAGGATTTCGCTACAGAGTCGGCGGAATCAAAGAAGGGCTCCACGGGGACACGCTCGTGACGGCGGGCGAGCGGATTGGCGGAATGGATATCCGAATCGCAAGTGACGCAGAGCGCGGCGGCGTCGGCCTTGCAGGTGACGGAGGCGGGAGCCTGCTCGCACACCTCGCACATCCACACACGCTCGTGGCGCAAAGCCAGCTTATTGGCGGAATGAATCTCGTTGTCACAGAGCATGCAGAGGAAAGCCGAGTCGGCTCGGCAGAAAACAGCCGCTGTCGCCGATTTGCACGAGTCACACGGCTTTGGCGGCACAGTCCAGCTGCCGCTCCGAAAGCCCTTGAGGTTTCCTCTTTCGATTCCCATGCAGAAATTTTCGTTCCGGTGAAGTGGGAAGTTAGCTGAGTGGTCGGAAGCTGAAGGCGGAGAAGCTAAAATGCTTTGTGGGAAGGTTGAAACGAAATTGGTGCTAGGGGCAAGGCTTTTCTAGCATCTACGAGAGAGAGGAAATCTAGGTGTTGACGAATGAGAGAAGGACACGTGGGTGAGTATTAGCCACATAGAGGAGAAATAATAGATATATATGAGTATCAATCCCCGTATTGGGGGTAATAGCTGCAATCGTGTGCGGGCCCATCGAGAGAGAGATTCATTTAGATGCACAGACGGGGCGTTTTAATGAGAAGAGGCGACAAGTTTGGGACTCCCCCCCCCCCCCCGCGGGGGCCGGGGTTAACTATTATTTTTTCATTAACTATTTTTTTCAAGTGAATTATTTATATCATCAGACGATATAAAATCAATTTTTAAATTTTAAAAATAAAATATTTGATAGCCCATCATTAATTTTATTTGACAGACGTTATCTCAAGCTTGTAAATAACACGTGGTATTTCATCTCAACATGTATAAATGTGTGAATTTAACAACAAATTATTTTTAGATGAGCGCTAAGCTATCTCTACTATAAAAAACAGGCTATGCAACACATTCTTATCAATTTTGATCAAATATTATTTATTTTTAGATTTATAAAACCTATAACGTATCAATATTTTTAAAGAGTTTTTATCTGAAGACATTTACGAAGACAACGTCAATAAAGTAAAAGAAATAATTTATAACTAAATTAAACTAAAATCAAGTTTCTTTTACGCATAGTAAAATCAAGCTTATACTTTCTTAGCATTGTCCTTGTGAATATATTTGGATAAGAGCTCTTTGAATCTCTTATTCTTAAATAAGATTGAAGAGACTGTCCAATTGTGCATCTCATAAGTAAAAAAAAAAAAACTGTTTTATCAAAATTTATGAGAAGGTGTTGAATGATTCTTTTTTTTTTTTATAATAAAAGCTATCCAATACTTTTCAGAAAATAATTCATAGCTAAATTTGCATCACCATGTGTCACTTGTAAGACTCACATAACATTCATCAGGTGAAATTGACGATGGGTTACTTGATGTTCTGTTTTTAAAAATTAAAGATTTATTTTACATTATTTAATAATATAGGCTATTCAGTGTTTTTAAAAAATAATTGATTTTTTGGCCTTCTTTCTCGTTTCTTTCTCAGAAATTACTTGATTCTTTTTAGTTTTTGCCTCTGGGGTCTGGGAGAAATAAATTGATCTTAGCGAGAGACTTTATTTTATTTTTTACCACTTCTGGAACAAGATGGTGCATGTGTTTTTGTTTTTTTGTTTTCGAAGAGATTCAATTTCTTGAAGAGAATTAAGGTATTTGATTTTAGGAAATCAAACAGCGATGACAATTTCTAGGTGGCGCAGAATTTTTGCATGATTTTGGGAACACACGCAATCTACCGTTTTGGGAACTGAAGCTTCTGAGTCGTAGGAAAAATGCAAGAAATTACTAATTTTTTTCTTTGAAACAGCCTAAAAAAAATAGAGAGGTGTTTATGAACTGGAAATTATATTTAAATTTTAATTAGCACTAATATAAGGGTCGTTAAGCTCCATGTCGGTATAATATATATCAGATTAATAAAAAGCACTGAGCAAAAAAATCTGTAAAGATAGATCTATCGTCTATTTGGAACGAGCCTGTATCAACTTGATGTGCACCCACAATCTATCACCATAATGCCGTCCCCAACCCATGAAAGTGACAAATTTCTTATACAAGTAATATTGGACATTTACCAAGTTATATCTGAACTCTTAAATGCTTTTGCTGTTAGAAAAATAAATTAAAAAGGTAAAACTAAAATCGTATCAAAATGATATATCAAAGGATATCAAAAGAAATTAAAGAAAGAAATAGCAATTCGAGGGGGAAGAATTATACACACACACATATAACAATTCAGAATGTCTCAAGAAATGATCTAAAGAGCCTGTCTGTTGTTTTTTAGGTCAAGAACAAAGCTGTGAATAAGGAAACTGACACCGAATTAAGTTTTCTGACCCAAAAAAGAAAATGAAAGTAAGGTAACTGGAGTCTGGTTTTCTAAATAAGCTAATATCAACTGCCCATGTTACAAATTAACTATCTATCGCATATTAAACACACTACACCATTTCCACGATATTTATAAATGCATGCATGATATTAATCAGTGACATGCAATCTGTTGATTGGTCTAATTAAGATTACTTTACGATCCACAAATTAATTATTATTTTTTCAGCTTTCGAATGGTAATAATGTGCAAAAGCAATTGTGTGAGAACTAGAAATATTAATGGTTCTCTACCATTTATTTCAATCTAAATAATTCCATAAAAAATGTACAAGAATTAAATAGAAAGAGCCAATTAACTTTAGAATAAAATAAATACTTCACGCTATAAACTCAAAGTCATGGCAGTGGATAAGAGAAGATAGATAAGATCATAGGACTAGTGACAGACATGAAATGCGACATACATTAAAGGTGAGGGTGTATATGAATTTGTAGTCATAATTCCAAGAAAGAAAAGTGTGGCATAATGGGTGTCATGTTCAACCCATAGAAGCCACTATGAACAAATTAAAGCGAAGCAGTAGTGCTACAAGATTGGAGAATGACCTGCGATCACCATGGACCATTTTCTTTCTCCTTTTGGGAAAGTCATATGTAATTATATCTTAAAAGACAGTAACCATGCATGAACCTCATTTTAGTATATATTATTATTAGATAAGTTAATACTAAACTAATTTTACATTCAGGTAAAAGAATTATTATGATTTGTTTCTGAAAGATTAAAGTAATGTAAAATATATTATTTCTTTATCAATAACATAATAAACTCAACACTACTAGAAAAATGTGAATCAATGAGGAATTGTCTATCCCTCTCTAAAATGCCCAATTAGTGAAGGATGCTGATTTTATAACTAAACTTATAATTAGTGAGAGAATGTCAATCACTCTCTGAAATAAGATAATTTATGAAAAAAATAGTGAGAGATTGTTAATCTCTTTTTAAAATAAGATAATTAGTGAGAAAAATAATGAGGGACTGTCATCCCTCTCTAAAATTATATAATTAGCAAGGGATTTAGTAAGAGATTTTGTCCCTAGCCAGCTAATTAATGCAAAAAAATTAACTTTAATTAATTAATTATTTTCATTTAAAAATAAAAATCATATTTAAAAATTAAATAAAATATTTATAATAAAATTATTTAATATTTAATATTTGCTTTATTTCAAGTTCATTTTCCTTTAAAAAATAATATTTTTATTGAAAATATAATATAAAGAGTCATGTAAATACAAATATAAATATTTTTAAAGTGTTAATAATTGAACATAAAATATAATACACATGTGTATTTTTATAAAATATTATTTGATATACTTGTATAATTAAATAATATATATTTAATTTATCATACAGTGATTGCAGATATATTTTAATTTAATTAACAAAAAAAAGTAATCGTTTAAGTTTGTTCATTAATGTGTGACGAGTGGTGAGATATGAGGTAATAGGTGACATGATATAAATTGATACACGTGCAACTTATGATATGGTATTAGGTATTTATTTTTAAATATAAATATATTTAGTGATGGATTAACAAAGGATTAAATTCCTTGCTAATAACACACATAAAAACTAAAACTATTATTAATTATAATGAATTTCAACTCTATGTTTTTGCCGCTTGCGCCAGCCACACTAGTGAAAAAATCAAACAAATTAAATGCAAAAAGAAAAGAACCAATGCACGCTGCACTTTGTCCGCTAGCACTGAAGATGATTTGAAAGTTGATTAGTATATGAAACCAATTAGAATACTCCGGACCAAAAAAAAAAAAAAGCATAATTGATTTTTAATGGTCTGTCCCTGGAGCTTCAGAAGGATAATTGAATAGGGGTGAACATGATTTGATTTGATTTGATTCCACGTCAAGATCAAACAACATTAAAAATACAAATCAAATTTTTTTGACCAGCAAAAAAATAAATCAAGTTAAACTGAATAAAACAATAGAACTGAACGAGAATCAAACTGATATTTAATAATTTAGTTCAGTCGATTAATTTAGATTTGAGCTTTATATTGGGTTGTTGAAACTTGAGATAATTTTATTATTTGTTCTGCTAAAATAGACAAGGGGCAAAGCTTATATATAAAAATAAAATTAAACTTGTAAAGTAATAATAGTTCATTTTAATAAAGGATTAGGGTTTCAATTTATCAAATTATATATTTACTTTTATTTAAGTATAAAATTAAAAATAATTAAATAAAATAAAGTAATTAATAAATTAAATATAATTTATAAATTATATATATGGTAATTCAGTTGGTTTGATTTATTTAATTTTAGGTCTTACTAATTGAATCGAGCTAATTAAATAAAATATTTTAAAAAAACAAATAGACTGAATAAAGTAATAAAAATTTAATTCAATTTTTAATTTTAGTTTAATTTTGCTCACTCCTATTGAAAGAGTCGAAAAGGGGGAAAAATTTAATGTGATAAACTATGTGAGTCCATATTTGTGCTGTGTGTATTGAATAATGAATTAATGTAGCATGATTATTAAAATTAATGTATATATAGTTTCATCACAAAATAAACGTCTCTCTTAAAAAGGATTTAAATAAAATGAGATATTAATTAGCTTAAGAAATATATTTATTCAATCTTATTTATAATTTATTTCTAACATATTTTTATCAAAATTAAAGAAAATTTTAAAGCTCATTAATTCCGTATAAAAATTTAATAATTTTTTAATTTTATTTCTATTAAATATATATATATATTATCAATACATTTTCTCTCCTTAATATTTAATATTTAATGATAGATAAAAAATTATAATAAAAATTTATTGATGTGATATATAAATACGATAATTTTTTTTCCTCTATCCCGTAATCTTAAACTAGGTGAGGGCCCGGGTTAGAGAATGTATCGTTGTGTTGACGTGTGGCAGTGCAAATATATATATATATATATATATATTCCAATTGTTAGTGACTAAAGAGACTTAATATCTTGTGTTTTTGCTTAAATATATAGATCCATTAGTCAAAATGCTAAATGACACGTTAAGTACGCTGATAATGATTTGAGTTCATTAGGTTTATTGGATGTCTCTCCATTGTTAGTTACCTTTTTTTTAATCCGCATTTGCAAGAACAGGTATAGATGTAGCCAACAGGAAACTAGTGAACCAGATTCAACCTTGGTCTGGTGCGTGGACGGCGTGGTAGAGTAACAAGGTGGGATGTTCGGAAAAATTTAGGACCCAAATTCTCAAAATTTTAAGGTTGATTTGGCAACCTGATTTAGGAATACTTTTCTGCTTTTAGAATGAAAAAAATAAAAAAATGTTTGATAATATACTTTCAAAAAAATATTTTGAAGAAAAAAAATCAAAATTATCTTGGAGAATAGAAAAACAAAAATATAATTTAGATATTATGAAATTATTATTTTAAAGAATAAAATAGAATGTAAAAAACACCTATTTTTTTCAGAATATGTTTTGTAAAATTAATTTTTATAACAATAAAACAAAAAAAATTCAAACAAGCCTTTAGTGATAATTTTGTCTTTTTTCTTCATCATATTTTTTACTTAATTAATAATTAATTGTCATCTGACACTATAATTATTAAAAAAAACCAATGTATATATACACCCTCCATCTTTTATAATACAAGACAGGCTTTGAAAGTATTTATATTTTCAATATAAAGCAAGGTTAGAGTAATTATTTTTTAATTTCAATTTTAATAATTTATTTATTATAATTTGAATTACTAGAGAATAATTTATTCTAATTATTAACAATTAGAAATTTATATACTTTTTTAAACAATTTTTAGTATATAATTATCATGTTTTAATAAATGTGAAGTTAGTTAAGTTTATTTTAAACCCCTTCCAATACAAAAGACAAGAAAATTTCAACTATAATTCGCACGTCAATAAAATTCAGTTATATCATTATTCTTGTAAAAATATATAATTTTTTTCTTTTTACCTTTTCCCTAACTGCCAATAATAAATTAAGTAACACAAAGATTAAGAATGATTAGTAAAAAAGTTTATATTTTAGAGAGGAGAGAGTATTAAAAATCAGATGGAGTATATATTCTCTCTCATCTTATTTATGAATAACTTTTAGCATTTTTGTTGAAACGAAGAAAAACATTAAATTTTATTAAATTTGCATAAATATTCAATAAGTTTTTTAAATTTTATTCTTATTAAATATGTCTATTTTAAAATAAAATATTTTAATATGTAATAAATTTTTTAATATTTAATATGATCAAAACAATAGAGATAAATATAATACTTATTAATATACTTTATAAATAATATCAAAATAAACAAGCCCTCCGTGTCCTATAAATAATAGCACATAAGTATATAAATGGCGAGACAAAAGGGTGGCCGAGGCAAGGTGGAACCGAAAATTAGGAGAAGAGTTTGTTTTGCGAAAGAAGAAAAAGAAAATTGGGAAGTTCTTTCTTTTTGGGTGGTCGTGTCAGGCGTTCCAACCTTATGGGATGGATATCCTTGCCACCTCACCTCTTGGATGACTATCAAATCATTTATATAATTTATCAACATAATAATAAAAAATTAATTTTTTAATCTTTTAATTTTTAACTCGTTTGTAACTCAATCCCTCAATTATAACTTATTACAACTTAATCCTTTAATTATAATTTACTGTAACTTAACCCCTTAACTTTGATTAACCTATACCCAATCCTTATTTTTTAATTTTTTTTAAAAAAATTTTATCAAATAAGGGGAATAAAAAAATACTTATATATTATTTTAAAATACCCTTTCCTTACTTGTTGATATGAGATATAAGTTAATATGAAAAAAAATTAACAAAAGTTAAGAGATTAATTTGTAAGCAATTCAAAAGTTGAGGGATTGAGTTATAGGCGAGTCATAATTGAAAGATTGAATTATAGGTGAGTCATAGTTAAAAGATTGAGTTATAGGCAAGTCATAATTAAGAGATTGAGTCACAGCATGTCATAGTTGAAAGATTGAGTTATAAGTGATTTGAAAGTTAGAGGACTAAAAAATTAATTTTTTTAATAATAACAGTCAACATTATTTTTTTTGCCAGGAATTAATAACTTTTGTATCGTGTGGACAATGTTACCCTCGTACGCGTTAGGTGATTGGATAGAGTATCAAACATGGCAATTCACTACGGGCGTGCCACATAAGCCTAGAGCACTAGGCGGTTGAACTACGCTTCCTCTTCAAGATTGTTCCAGCCCTACTTTCGTCCACCTACGTTTAATTTTCACATCTCCTTCATTTTTCTATTCCTTCCTTTGCTTTCAATCTTCATTTTTCGTCCCTTCAATTTTTTTTTTCTCGATCCGACAACTTCTGACAATGGCCTTCCAATTTTTTTTAATCATAATACTTAAGTTTGTTTTGGATAGGAAATAAATTAAAAAAATAGGGAGAAAAGGATACAATGACTGAAAATTTTTAAAATAACGAAATCTTGCGAAAAAAGAAATTATTATTAATTTAATGTTAGATTTAAGCAATGATAGCAAGTTTCTTTTAAAGTGTATTTTGCGTTTACACATATTGGTATTTGAGATCAAATATTTAATCATAATCCTCTCCATCCTCGTTCTTTAGCTTTAATACTTTTAATTTTTTTATTTTTCATATATTCTCTTCATTTAAAAATATAAAATATTATTTAATACTTTAAATTTATGGGGCGAGAAAGAAGACGACCGGATTGGAAGCATATTATATTGTTAGTTTGAGACAAAGCACTACAATAAGATGCTCAAAATAGAATGGAGGATGACGTCGTGAATGACCTCATTGCTTGATGGGGAAATTTTAGGGATGACCAACTTACAATAATTTTTTTTTAAAAAGCGTAAAATAAATAAAGTAGTCGAAGAGATAAATTAATTTATTACAGAGTCGGTTCTGGCATTCCACTAGTGCTGCTCGGTCAGAACGAGGGTCATGTTAATGTACATTGAACTGCTCAATAATTAGCTGCTGCTATACCATTTCAGGAAATTAATTATGCCCCCTCAATTAAATATTATCATCCCCTTTCATCATCATCATCTTCTTCTAATCCTAACATTTAAAAAAAGCGAATCCTACTCACACATGACTATTCTTAATACTATATGCAACGGATTCCACACAATTCGAGAGTCTTCGTTAAGGCAGTCCATAAACTTCGTCATTTTATCTTATGAGTTTCACAGTTATCAGCGTATTACATTATTTATTGATTACCATTGATTATGATCAATATCATTAAAAAATGAAAAAATCTAACACGCTTTATCATCTATGAGCCACGCTTTATCATCTATGAGCCATAAACAGTAAATATTTTTCAAGTTTCTATATATGTATGTATGGGTTCAAATTTAGTTCATTTTTACTTCATTAAATTATAGTATTATATTATTTTTTTTGGTCAGATTAGATGATATTATGGACGTTGCAATTATGAAATTCACATATTCACTCTATATATATTTTATAATTTTAATTAAATAAATAAAAAATTAAAAAAGGAAGAAGCGACTGGGGGAATTATATTGCTTCTTTGGAGGGCATTCTTCACCCCATGGAGAGCTGCTTAACGAGCAGCCCATTGCAATGGTAGATTGTCTGAGATTTAATAATTTTTAAAAGTATATGTGGAGTTTTATGATAAAAATTTGACTAAAAGATTCAAAACTGGAGCGAAGATATATACTTTAACCAGTACAAAAATAAAGCAATAATAACTTCTTTACAATTATGAAGAGAATTAAAATTAGTTGAAATTTTATATTTTAATTTAAATAATTTTTATTTTCTACTATATCCTTATTAAATACCATTACTCTTAAATTTTATAAGTGGTTTAATAATAACAAAAATTTTAATAGAAGACATTTTTTTCAAAAAAAATAAGAATAAACAAAATTTAGTATGAAAAATATAAGGTAGTGTTGAGTTTTTCAATGTACATTAATAATTTTTTTTAAAAATACTCTTAATTAAGAGGCATAATTAATAATATTTTACATTGAAACACTTATTAAATAAGGTAGCATTGAAAGAGTGAGTAATTTTTAAATATAATTAATTAATTAATTTAATGAAAGTGTAATTCAATGAAAAAGGCCTAGTAATATGGAAAGTATCAATATCTTATACTTCTTTGCCCCAAAAAAAATCTTATACTTCCTGTTTATATCTAAAATTTCATGTCATTTCATCATATTTTTCCTACATTCTAATCCATTTTGATTCATTTGTATATATTTTTTATTGTCTAAATTAAAAAAATGTACATTTTGCTTTGAGTTTGTATTCTTGACTTTTAATTTGATACTTTTGACTAATTTGGTATTTTTAGATTTTAAGATTTAATTGGATGCATTTTTGAACTTTTGTTGATGCTTTTGGAAGGTTTTTTTGGATGAAGAAAACCAAATGCAAAAAGAATAAATTTTGTTAACTGTGAATACAGTTCAAGACTGCTAAAGTCATTAAAAAGTCATGACCTTCGTTAGTGACTTTTACCATTGTCAAAAAAATGCTATGTTTTATTTATTAAAATTGGTTGGCTAGGACATCAAATGTTGAGAGCTCGACCCAAAACGTATTCTTCAGACTTTGAGCAACTATTTGGAGCTTTATGTGTTAGGGTTTGGGCATTGAAAGAGTTAGGTCCTAAAAATGGAGTTTTAAAGACATTTGAAACTCTTTTTTTTAGTTTTTTCTTTCCTCTTTTTCTTCCCTTTCTTCTATTATATCTGATGTGGGGTCAAATATTTGTGTGTTTTGTATTTTTTGGATGATTATGAGTTAGCTAAATAATGTTTGTTCTAATGTTATTTGAAAACCCTTGTATGGATTAACACTATGTTCCTTCTCTCTTTTTGTGATTAATGATATGTGTGTGTGTGTGTCTGTTTTTTTTTTTTACTATTTTCTTAATGCTTCTAAGTAATTGGTCAGTATTGGATGTTAGGTTCACTTGATTGATACTTGAGAGGCTAGGTTGAATGTAAAACTTGGATAAAAATAGTGCAAGAACTTGATATTTGCATGTTGAATGGATGGTTTTTGCCAGTAAGATAGAGATATAAGTGCTAGTCTTGCATAACTACATTAGGGTTAAGCTAAAAATTGAGTTTTATTAATTATAACAAGAGATTGGATAATTGATTTAACTAAACACTTGTTCATAACTTGAGAGAGCTTGTCTTAAGTATTTTTTAAAACCCTACATTAGCACTTATTTTTATTAAAAAATTTTGGTGAAAAAGGTGATTTTCATGTTATGAAATATAAGAAGGATAAATAATCCTCAGTTTAAATTTGTGCTTGAAGTTTGTGAATTAATTTATTTTTTTTATTTTCTAGTCTTAATTTATTTTGCAAAATCATGTTTTCCCTAATTATGCTTGACTCAACTTAATTGAACTCATTTAATCTTTTGTTTGATAACTGTTTTTTAACAAATTTATAAAGGAATGATACTTTACTTTCATTATATTACTTATTATGACATGTGTACTTGTGGTAAGCAATAAGTTTTTGGCGTCGTTGTCAAAAATTTGACATTAAAAATATTTTGCTCAACTTAGACTGGTAATAATAAAGTTTAGAACATTGTAACTTTCATTTGTTGTGTGTTTTTGCTTCCTCTTGTTCCTTGTTGTTTTCTTGTGTTCTTGGTTTTGTGTGTTTTTTTGTTTTTTCTTATGTATTTCCTTGCACCATGAATTAATTTGCAATTTTTAAGGAATTGTAGATAATATCTTGATAAAAAAAAGTTTGACTTTTCATTTTATCCTTCACTAAAATTAATTATCACAATAAATGTTTCTTTCTAGAAATTACAACTTAATTGGTGATATAGAAGAGAAATATTGAAAAAAAAACTAAAAAATACTATATCTTTCCCCTATCCTTAAAACTGAGTAAATTTTTAGACTTTACCTTATAATTAAGACTAGAGAGAGTGTATATTTTGATTGAAGCAAACATGATTTTCAAGAAAATAATGCTTGCATGTATTGAGATTTGGATTCAATGAATAGTTTAAATGCACTCATATCAATGAGTATCTCAATTACATTCATTACTTTCATCAATATTTAAAAATTATTAAGATATTTTTTCTCAAAACATTCAAAACAATATCCTCACCATCAAAACCCTTCTTATCTATATTATTCCCTTAAAAAAATTGAGATTTAGTCCATTTTTTAGTATTATATGAAAAAAAAAAATCTAACAGCTGTTGAATTAAATCTACATAGTCCCAAAGTAAGAGAGGGAAAAGGGGAAGATCGTCAGGTTGTGAGGAATTAATGGGAAGGTCGGCGTAGTTTGGTGAGGATGGGGTTGGATGCCCTGCCGTCAATGCCACAGCCTCGGCACTAGCTGACAAATTTAGTGACCCCACTACTCCTAGTTATACAATCCCCATCTTCCTTATTTATTAGCACTTTCCAATTTCAATTCCTGCTTCTTATCTATGTATTCATGTTTCTATCATCA
>NW_026556429.1:0-36210 GCF_029017545.1 Prosopis cineraria
GGATATATTATCCTTTAATTACAGATCTTGACATGAAATTTTAAAAATGTTAGAATTATTTCATATGAGGATATCCTAATTTTTTTTACATAAATTCATATGAGGATATCCTAATTTTTTTTTACATAAATACATTATGGTGAGGAAATAATAATAATGTCGGGAAAAGTTTGTAAAAGCTTTATATTTCAATTTTCAAGAAAAAAGACCCCCAAAAGAATCATTTGATTACTCGTGATTAAACCATCAAATTCAAAACTAATTGATGTGTCTGCTCAATTTCTCTCCCCGAGAGTGCTCTTTCAGTTGGTCTCTCCTCCCTCGCTTTTCTTTTGATTTCACCTCCCTCCTCTCCTCTCTCTCCTCTCTCTCTCTCTCTCTCTCTCATATTCATATATATTATCATCTCTCTCTGCCTTTTTCTTTCTCCCGCAAATCTGGCTTTTTTGTCTCTACCTTTGATTCTTTCGAAGGTCGGGGAAATGGTGTGTTCAGGGCAAACGATTCTCGTAACTGGCGGTGCGGGTTTCATTGGATCTCACACAGTGGTTCAGCTTCTCAAACAGGGATTCGATGTTTCCATTATCGACAATTTCAACAATTCCTCGATGGAAGCAGTGAATCGGGTTCGAGATTTGGTAGGTCCGCAGCTTTCTCAGAATCTCGAGATCAACCAGGTATCAGATGCCTCGTTCGGTGCCAATTTGATTTTCTTCGGACTTCAGAATGCATTTTAATTTATTACATCTCAGCAATTATTACTTTTGCAGGGTGATCTCAGGAATAAAAGAAGATTTGGAGAAGGTCTTCAACAAAGAAGTAAGTTAATTATGCTTTTCATTTTATTTATTTTTTTCATTGGATATCTCTGTTAAATCTAAAACACATTTAGAGCTAAGGCTTTGTTTTTTTTTTTTCCTGTGCTTAATCACGAGAAGATTTGATGCTGTGATCCACTTGCGGGCCTGAAAGCAGTTGGAGAAAGCGTTGCCAAACCCCGCAAATACTTCGATAATAATATGGTCGGCACTATCAATCTATATGAAGTTATGGCAAAGTATAACTGCAAAAAGGCAAGTCTCGTTTCAATCTTTAAAATATTCGGTTCTGTTCTTGAATCTCTAGTAAGGAGGAGGCCTAGTGTGAATTTTCCGGATTTATATCCTCGTAATTGCTTGGTGATGCTAATTTCAAGCTGTGTTTTCGGCAATGTGGCTTCCTTGACCTTGAGCATCTGATGATTACATACACCCACGATTGTTGCGTTGGCGCATGATACTGAATTGACGGAAGGCTCTACATATGCGTTATAATCATGTTTTTCCTATTTCTGGAGATAATTGATTTCGGATTTTATATTTGCTTGACATAGATGTGCAATTTCTTTTTATTTTTATTTTTTTAAACAATAACATGGAATATTACCAGCTGTTGACAATTCATCTATAGGCTTAACACTTCTAATTTATATCTTTGGGTAGAGTAGATGGTTTTTTCGTCATCTGCCACTGTTTATGGCCAACCTGATGAGATACCCTGTGTTGAGGATTCTAAGTTACAGGCCATGAATCCTTATGGACGGACTAAGGTAATCATCCCTATGGTTTAAGAACATTTACTTTCTCTGTTTCATGACTTTTTACAGGATCTACTGATCTAGTCCGTTGTTCCCCCCCTAATTTTCTCCCTGACACACCATTTCATGATAGCTTTTTAGTGAAGAAATTGCTCGAGACATTCGAGAGCTGAGCCAGAATGGAGAATCATTTTACTGAGATATTTCAATCCAGTAGGGGCCCATGAAAGTGGTAGAATTGGTGAAGATCCTCGGGGCATCCCAAATAATCTAATGCCTTACATTCAGCAAGTTGCTGTGGGAGATTGCGCCTGTGCTCAATGTATATGGATATGATTATCCGACAAAGGATGGCAGCGCGGTTAGTAAATCCGAATAACTACAATTTCTGTTTTAAATGAAAGATTCTGGAGTTGCATATTCCAAACCCTTTCTGTGGGGAACAATGCAAACTCAAGTAGAAGCAGAAACACATATTTTTCCCGTTCTAAATTGTTAAACTACTTTTTTTTTTTTTTGAAATCAGATACGGGATTATATTCATGTAATGGACTTAGCAGATGGTCATATTGCTGCCTTACGGAAGCTTTTTTGCAACAGAAAACATCGGTGATTAATCCTCCTTTTCTTTGTCTTGAGCTGCAACAAAATTTTGGACATGTTTCTTAATTCATCCCGTTTGTTGTTGGGGCCACTGGTGCTTAGGTTGTACTGCTTACAACTTGGGAACTGGTTGTGGCACATCAGTGCTCGAAATGGTAGCAGCCTTTGAAAAAGCTTCCAGCAAGGTAATTGTGCATCTTCCTCGCAAAAGCGCCCCCTTCTCAGACACACGACATTTGATTGCATGTATGCAAATGGTGAAATCTTTTCATCTGGTTTTTCTATTTTACACAAACTTCCAGTAAAAATGTGTCCGAGAAGGCCAGGAGATGCGACTGTTGTTTATGCATCTACAGAGAAGGCTGAGAAAGAACTAGGATGGAAGTAAGTATTTTCATACTAGCTCTTGCACACTAAAAGTGGTTTATTTAATCAGATAAACTATTCATACTTCTAAGAATTTATACGATGCTTCCTTATGATTCAATAGCTAATTAGCGGACTGTGGTAAACCTTTTATCTTGTATCTCATATTTTTTTGTGGAACATGCTCCCTTTGCCAGGGCAAAACGCGGCATTGAGGAAATTTGCAGGGATCAATGGAAATGGGCAAGCAACAATCCAGGGGGATACCAGGGGAAGCCTTGAATTAGCTTTGAAGAATAGAACACAATGCTCTTTGATCCAGTTTCAGTGGAAACGTGTTGTAGAAGAGGAAGTCTGTCATCATTTTTTGGGCCCTATACCATATCATTTTGAGAAAACGATTTGAATATAATTCTTTGCCTGTATGATTGGTTCTTTACACTATCATCATTATTATTTATTTTTTCCATGTTCATTCTTTACATTCCTGTTATAGGGGATTGTTGATTCTTGCACTCCAATGATAGAAATAATTGTCCCATTGTTTGATAATGAGTTGCTGTTTTGTATGAGCAACATTTTGAGGTGAAATGTAATGGTGAAATAGGGTTATTATGTCTCTTTTCAAAGTTGATACCCTCAATCTGTACTGAAATTGACATTTCATTCAGTGTGAGCCTCAGCCAACATGTGAAGTAACGGCCTTCTGCATTTTGAAAGCAAGGTATCAAGGTAATTCTGTCATTGGTTTCAAGTTTGTATTGTGGTATTGAGGGTTGCTACATTTTTGTCCTGAACTTGATGTGGAAGCAAATAAAATGACATGTAAATAGGGTGCTGCTGCTTATAATTTAGGAATTCTTGCCCTTCTTTTTCAATCATTTTTTTTTTAAATTGACATGTTATCAATGCAGCTGATCCCTCAATTCAAGTATGTTGCTTTGGAGCTTTAGATTCTGGTTCATTGGCTCATGGGTTGCTTGCAAAAGCTCCTGCTAAGGCCTCGCCATCGTGAGTTATTGTTCATTTAATTTTTTGATTATGGAGTTATTTCTTTTTTTAACCTTGCTACTGAGTCATAAAATTCACCTTATGGCTTATTTGGTCTATTTTAAGAAATACTGGTAATAATGAAGGACGGTATCTAACTTTGGAGAATTACAGAATAATGAAACTATTGGTTTTTCAAATTTGTTTTAATTATTAATTGGTTCATCAAATTTAATTTTTTTTTCAGTTTAGTTCTTTATGTTTTTTTTTTTAAATTATCATGTCCGTTTTTAAGTTTTAAAACATAAACAAATTCTCAAATTTAATCTTTTGTTTTCTTACAAAGAGATAATTACATTTTTTTTATTAATTTATATGTTTGTTATCAATTTTGTTATTCATGTTAACAATTTTAATAATATTTTGTATTCATGTTAACAAATTTTAATAGTGTTATTTTATTTTTAAAATAATAAGAAGTAAATTGATAATTAAAATAAATTTAAGGATTAAATTAATAAAATTAAACATTTAAACTTAGCAAATTAAATTAATATTTGAAAAACCAAATTTTATTACCCCCAACTTTACTTGCATTGCATCATATATTTTAATTTCAAGGGACTGAGGATATCACAATGCTTCACATAAAAAAGATTAGTTTTTTTGAAGTGACGTTTTGTATTGGCATCTTTATAGTTTGGTTCATTTTCAAATCAGTTATGGGATTCAGTAAGACATTGCCTCAATAAATTATGGTATGCCAATCCCTTTAATGAATATGGCACACTTGAGTTTCTTCGGATCTTAAATTTAAGATTCCGTCGGTTTTGTTTATTAGTTAAGGTATGCATGTTGCCTCTCTCTAAATGTGAAAAAAGTTAAGTCAAGTTAAATTTTGATTAAATAGATTTGAAATGTTAAGTTAAATTTTGATTAAATTGAATTGAATTTGTATGATAAATTAAAAGTCTGAGCCTAACTTAAAATTTATATAAAGTTTTTCTTACCACTCAATTTTGAGTTTATTTAATGCTTGGCCTGGTTTAGCTTGAAAATTTATTTAAATACCTACTTAAAAGCAAACTTTTTAAATAAACTTAAATTTTAATTTTAAGCATCTTAAATATATTTTAGGATTATTAGTATAAATATGTAACGTAATTTATCAATTATAATATATAATAATTAAAAAGACTTGTGCACTATATTATAATAATAAAGTAATAATATTAAAATTAATATGTAAGTTCAATCTAATTGAAAACATAACTAAAAATAAAAAAAATAGATATTAAAAATCAAATGATAAAACTAATGTGTGTGATATACTACATAATATGTGTGTGGTAAATAGGGTAGTCTATTGAGCTCGTAAGTTAGGTCTTAAAAAATTAAACATGATATATTTAATTAAATAAGTTTAATTAAAGGTTTAAATCTAGTTTGAGTTTATTTAATAAATAAGTTGAAATGAGTTTGAAATAGATTAAGGAGTAAGCCTCTAATAGGCCTGATCTATTCCCATATTTGCCTGTGCCTAAGGACCATTTTGCTTAGGGAAAAGTCTTAAGACCTTTTTTTTTAAAAAATAAATCATACTATTATTTTTGCATTTTATATTAATTTTAATGATGATAATGACAAAGATTTATTTTTGTTCATATCTTATTTAGAATGAGTTATTGTTGGGTCAAATTTTAGTGTTATCATATCTAATTGAAAAGTTGGCCAAAAAAATATATCTAATTGAAAATAATTTTTTTAATGAAAGTTTTTATTTGCAATTAAATCAAGATATGCATATTTTTTATAAATTATTTATTCTATAACAAATTATTGTTATTAATATTATTAAAATATTAAAATTCACATATATTGATTTAATTAGATAAAAGTATATTAAATATATAAAACTAAGTACATAAATCTTGCTCATTTTTTAATTTAGTTTTTTTACAAAAAAAATAAAAGAAATTACGCAATGAGAA
Organism: Prosopis cineraria; assembly: GCF_029017545.1. Taxonomy (NCBI): domain Eukaryota; kingdom Viridiplantae; phylum Streptophyta; class Magnoliopsida; order Fabales; family Fabaceae; genus Prosopis; species Prosopis cineraria. The sequence continues at coordinate 5,527 of NW_026556429.1, forward strand.
AGCCCCACAGTTATAAAAATAAAATAACTAATATTATTCAATGGCTTACGAATTACGAGTGGAGATTATCCATTTATCACAATTTGATATATGTTGTCAAAAAATTGCATCAATTTTCTATCAAAATATGCGGACCAAATACTGAAGTCAAATATAAACCAAATTCATGTTTTTCATAAAGTCCACGTTGATGATCAAAACCGATCTCGAAGGTTTCCTTTCAAAGTCAATTTTGATTCCCACATTTAAACCATAAGTTTCATGCAACATCTGTTTCTGATCAATCTCATGATACTACAATATATTAAATTAAGTATATATTTAGTTTCACGCTGAAAATTATGATTAATATAAAATTAAATGCACTCTAAATGCCTGTTTGGAGATAGCATTTTTCAAATCTTAATTGTACTTTTGGTCCAATATTCGAGATAAATGTTGTGAGAAGCAAAGAAGAGGAACTATTGGAAAAAGCACTTTCGAAATGACAAAAATAAATCAGCCTTTAAGATGAATCAAAGGAAGCATTAGCAATAGATTGAGCATAAAATTGTCAATAAGTCGTTACAGTGAGAGAAGAAAGGATGTTTAGAAAATTAAATACTATTAAGGGCGAGGATTGTATATTTTGCCAACATCTCAGATGATTTTAGCAAGAGATGTTTACTTGCTTGATCTATCGTTAAACAAAATTAACAGTGTCTATGTGATTCTTTCCTCTCATACATGGGGGAATTAATCCTCAAGAATGACATGCACAGGTTCAAGACACGGAATGAAGAGTTTTTTGTGAATAATAATAATAAAAAAAAATCCTGCCATTATTTTGTTTTGTTTTTTAAATTTAATACCCTTGGTCACCTTTGTTTTGTTTTTTAAACTTTGTCAATAGCGGATATTATTTCTTCTGAGATACCGAGGGCAAATGACAGATCTCTCTTGACTAAATTGTTTTATACATAAAGGTTGTGATTTAAAGTCTCAACAACTTATTTAATAAAGGTCCTTATCATTTATGCTATTTTTTTTTATTTTTCATGAGTATTCTTTTATTGGAGATAATCTTATTCTATGCATTATTAGATGAAAAATATTGGCACCTCTTTCACTGAAGATTCAAAACTTAATTCATTATGTTATAAAATAGTATTTTTTTTTTGGTTTGACATGACTCGGTTGATTTCACATGAACTTTAATTGATTATAAAATTACATTTTTCAATTGATCCTTTCTTAAATTTTCGTGAGGCCCATAAATCCAACACTGTTATTTGAAAAGGGCTAAGCAAGGGGCGGCCCTCACTGACATGTGACATCCCTTTCGGAATTCAAATTTGGTTGCAATGTTGTTTGAGTGCAGACATATGTGTCTGTATTATCTTCAATGTTGTTCCCCCGAAATGCTTAGAATGATAGATTATTAGATCATATGATATGGCATAATGTCTTCCACGTGGGTTCTAATGTTTGGAGTTAGTTGTAAGGTAATAAACAAGAACATAGTGGCTATAATACTGTTATCAAAGCTACCTTTTTTCATATCTTATTTTATTTAAAATTTGGACTGATTGGTTTTAAGAATGCTACAATAAAAGTCAGATATGCAAGTATATGATATATGATATCATGGAATCATAGTTAAATATCATTAGATTTAACTGGGAGTAGCTTTTGTAATGTAATTTTTTTCTATTCATGTGTTTGTTTTTTTTTGGGCTCTTATATCTTAGATATTTGATTCATAATAATTTAGTCAGCAACTTGTGGATATTTTTTTGAGGTGTGTATCTCCCATCAAGAATTTAATCATTGCTATATATTTAAGACTCAAACTTAAAATTTCTAATTAAGAGGGATCTATCTCTAACCAGTTGATTCAAATAACATGCGATTATTTATATGGTCTAAACCCCTTGTTATTAGGGAAAACAGACTTTGTTTTATTCAACCAATTGTCAACCATTGTGTTATTAAAAATTTCAGGGAAAATTATTTTCAAAAATCAAATTCAGAAGTTTTTTTTTCCCTTAACAACTTCTAAAGATAATTACTCATAGTTTCACTTATAAATTTATACTGTCTAAATAATAAAATAATGATAAATTTAGTTCAATTTGTAAATTTGTACTATTTTAATGGCAAATAGTCGTAACTGGAATGATTATAAATTTATGGAGGGAGTTTTTTTTTTATAAGATCATTTTACAAAAAATATTAATTTCAGGAATTTTTTTAGAGATTTCAAAGTAATCATACCATCTTCCTTACTTTGTGGGGTTTTTTTTTTTTTTGGGGTCATAAACAGAGGGTCTTTTTCTGTCATTTTTTCAAAAAATTTATACCATAATTAAATGCAAGAAGTATATGTCCCACGAAAGCAAGGCTGCTTGGTTCTGCATTTTTCCCCTTCTCTTTTGTGACCCGTACAAGAAAAAGTTCATGGAAGCCCGCTTTTAGAGGCAAAGGTGTCCGAACTCTGAACTTCAAACCTACACGAGACACATTTCTCGCTTCATAAAAAACATTAAAAAATAAAATTTCCCACTTCCCAATATAGGACACCTACGAAATTTAGCAATTAGGTTGGGTCGTAAACAAGTATGATTATCAAAAAGGCTGTTATTACATTCCTTTTATTTATTTATTTTTTATTTTCTACTACTTTTCCATGACCCCAGATTTCTTTCCTTCTCAAGCCTCAAACCCATCTTTTTAATTCTGTATCATGCCTTCCCAATGCTCGTTTCCTCTTTCATTCAGTCTTTGTCTGTGTGTTAATTTTGGATAGAGAAGCTCCTTTCCCGAAATCGGTGTAGAATTGAGCAAAGGGGAAGACGAAGAAGAAACCCTAGGCAGCAACTATTCGTAACATAAGGAAGGGGGTGTTTTAAATCCGTTTTCTTTCTCTGGTTAGTTTGACTGTCTTTAGAATTTCGGAGTCAGAAGCAGCATTTTGCAGTCGTTATCTTGAATTCAAACTGGTTTTTTTTCTTTTTTTTCTTTTTGGTTGAGATAGATTATATATAATTCAAATTTGGGAGATTGTTCGGTACTCTGCTCTGAGAGACAATGGAAAGCATACCGCACCCAATACCGAGAACAGTAGAGGAGGTTTTCAGCGACTTCAAGGGAAGAAGAGCTGGACTGATTAAGGCCCTCACTACTGGTTCGCTAATTTCTTCTCTATTCTGTTTTTCCTTTTACTTTATGTTTGTGTGTTTACCGAGTTTTTCTATGGGCTCTTGTTGCAGATGTTGAAAAGTTCTACCAGCAGTGCGATCCTGGTGGGTAACTTGAATATCTCAATTGTTTTTCTTTGTCGGGAACCCCTGTTCTCTGTTGTTGTTTGGAATATCGTTTAATATAAAGGTTTGTTTATTTGACTGATTTTAATTGCACCATTTTGATTCCGCTTTCGACTGATGGGGCGTCTTTTATCACATTTGTAACTGCGACTTTGCCCCTGGGTAGTTTTCAATGTATCTCTTTCTTTACTTTTGGGGGGGGGGGGGGGGGGGCGCTAACAGTTGTGTATTTTGAATTTCTGGTTCCATGAATTGATGCCTGGTTGTCACTCTGCTATTAGCTCACGGTAGTTGCTGAACAATTTGGGTTACATTTAACATGTTGACTTTTGCCCTTATGATATGCTTTTTTTTTTTTGGTATGTAATTGGTATTCTTAGTTTCCTTTCCATTCTACTTTTATGTGATGCATTTGTTACTCTTCGGAGTTCTGGCCTGTTTGGAGAGCAGAGTTGTTGTGTCATTCACATTTTCTTTTGGTCATATATACCATTTCTTTGAATTATGCCTGTCCATCGACTGTTGGGCTTATCTATATGAAGACTTGTGTATTCATTTCTACCTAGTTTTAGGCTTATCTGTATGAAACTTGGGCAGTCATGTGAGCCGTGTGTTATACTAATGTGGAGAGTTGAGTACTCGTGTGCACCTTGTTTTTGGCTAAACTGTGAACACTTGTGCAATCTTCTTTGCCTGATTACATAAGAATATTTGTTCACATGGGTTTGAGATGGTAATGGAGTGTAACTGCCATAAATGTCAGGAGTTGGGGTTGAATTTTAGATTCTTTTATTGATGATGGGCAATTACTCACCTTTTTGTTTCCTCTTTCGCAAATGCTTTGATAATTTAAACAGTTGGCATGTTTCATTCGGTTTTGTATCACATGATGTACTTATTGTCAGAGCATTGCTTGAAGAGAAACAAATAACCCATGGCTCATTAAATTTATTAGCTTAGAATCTTGGGATGCCTATTCCATTAAACTTGGCTTGCCTTTTTCCACCTTTGGCTAGTGTTATAAAATTGCTAAGGAAGTTTAATTTGTTGACCATTGAATTCCTGGCTACTGTTTGTTTAGCCTAAGAGTCAGATGAAAGTTAGATACTCAAAAGACATACAAATATCTTATGTTGCCCTGATACAAAGTTACTTTTATCATGACTTTTTAATCCATCACCTTTTGATCTAAAGTTAAAAGGACTTTTGTCTAATTTCATTTGCTTTCTGGTACTTGCTTTTCCAAAGTATGTTTTAAGGTTAACATAGTGGTGGATCTGATCTTATTGCATGTGTCTTTGTAATTTTGGAGTTGGACATTGCGCCTTGTTGGTGGTCCATATGGAAAACACATTCTTGAATTTCTGTTAATTTCAAATCTGTAAATTAATATGTAGTAATGAGGTGAGGTAATATTTAGTTTTGCATGCATTAGTTAAAACAAATTTGCTTGCATTGTAGAGAAAGAGAACTTGTGTCTATATGGATTACCAAATGAAACATGGGAAGTGAATTTGCCTGTTGAGGAAGTACCTCCTGAACTTCCTGAGCCAGCATTAGGTATAAACTTTGCGAGGGATGGGATGCAAGAGAAGGATTGGTTGTCACTGGTTGCAGTTCACAGTGATTCTTGGCTGCTTGCTGTGTCTTTCTATTTTGGTGCTCGTTTTGGATTTGGTAAGAATGAAAGGTAAGATTTCTTGATCTTCTGTTATACTTTTATAAACTTAGAATTTTGTTCTGCATCAACTTAATTCCATCTGTCACTTGTAGTTTTCTAGTAAATGTCTCAGATTGTGCAATGCTTTTAGTTTGGATTTTTCTCTCTCCATATCTTTTTGTGCAAATGATCAACTTTGTTTTGGTTTGTCTAGCCCTTCAAGTTCTAGACTTCTTTAACACTTTAAGGTTGTTGGGAATCTTTCAATTTATTCAGTTTGCCCCGTGTGGATGAAAATTTTCTATTAGCTTAGTATGTTTACAATTTTTTCCACAGGATAAAAAAAGAAAGCAGTGGTGTACTGGTGTAGTCTTTTGATTAATTTTCAAAACATACGATAACATGCATTTTTGTGGGCACATTTGCATCTTTATGACAATCTATTTAGGACACAGTGATATTGCCATTGACGAAATATCCTAATTGTATGCTGAACTGCTAATGCAAGGCAAGGTAGTTATTATGTTATCTTATTTAATTTAATTGAAATATTGTAAATCAAATTGAATTTGAAGTTCTCTTTTATGCGTCCATGTTCCTGCAGTTTTAGTTTTTGGTGGCTACACAAATGCTGCAGGATAGAAGAGCATATGTGCATGGAATATTATTCTTGGAAATACCAATGCAAGATCATCTTTATTAGAAATTAATGATTATGATTACGTGGCAGCAAAAAGATACAAAATACAAAATTGGGACATGACAGTTGACAGCATATTCATTCCAATACTTGGGATTTGCATATGTCATCAATTAATTCCCTTATTTTATGTTAATTGGTCTTATGCTTCAATTTTCATTGCTAGCAATGCTTTCACGAGAGATAGGCCTTGGAACTGTATGAGCCTTTAAACTTGTTCATAGGATGAAGTTTGAAATCTTCAGTAAGGATAGAGTAATTATTTTCCTATCTATGAATACTGGTGTGAATCGTCTTTGTTTAATTGTTGTAAGAAAGGGGAGGTTGATGGTGTAATAAATAAAAATTTCAATTTAAAGTTATTAAAAATTTTATGTGATTGATGTTCTCTCTCAAATAATGTATTTTTGTTAGTTCTGATGGAATATCCTTGATTCTTAGAAACAAGTAATCATTTGGGAAATCTGTAGTAAACCATATAAATCTTCCTCAGTCTAATAATCTTATCTGTCATGCTTACTATTAGTTTTCTGGTGGAGCTTCGGATTAAACTCATTAGTTGTGAGTTGTGACTGCCACAGTGCCACTATGTTAAGTTCCTCCCTTTTTTCCTCTTTTAAAAGCTGGCACTGTGTTTGAATTATTGTTTTGGAATACATCACCTTCCCCCCGGGGGCCTTTTTTTTTTTTTTGGCAGCTGAATAAATATTAGTCTGAAGGTTGTAGTCAGATTTTTTTTGGTAACAGGTCTTCTATTTTTGTTGAGGTTATTTCTTTGGCATGATAAATTATTTGTGGGAACTTTCTACTTTTCACATGTTAGTTCTATATCTGCTAATTGGGATATTGACTGATATTTTATAGTAAGTATTTTTTGAATCTGATGAAATGTTTGTTTGTTTGAAGTGAATTTGGACTGAAAATTTTGGTTATAATACTAACATTTTGTCGGTGAATGTTTAGATATTGTGATAGGAGTTGAATGTTAACACCTAAATTATGACGTAGGATTTTTAATGCTTAAATGATTTCACCTTTGGAATTTCATGTTGATGCTGGGTCTTGGAAATTATTTGGCCTTGCTTAGTAGATTACATTAAGTTTCTATCTGCTGGTATTGTTGATGCATATCTAGACACCAATATTGCTTATTGAATGCTATTGTTGTATTCACTTGTATGTTGCAAGGAAGCCTTGGATCCTGATAGTATATTATTATGCCTTGAAATTTGTTGCACAATCAAGTGACCAACTATTTATGCTCCTTTAGTTAGTTTGTGGTCTTCTATGCACATGCTTGCTGCCTTACTGCTACTTCAATTGCATGGTTAACGTATAAAAAATTGGCTCATGGCTGGCAGAGCAAAGGCTGTATAATATCTTCCTTTGGGTTCCATTTCAGTCCACTATATAATCCCTTTCTGACAGTGCAGTATTACAGACTTACAGTTGACAGCGAGTCATATGAAAGTGATTAGACAAAAGTAGTAGTAACTTAGATCAATCAGAGTACCAAAGACTCTGATAAATGATATCTTGTTTCCCCTAAGAGAGAGAGAAAAAAATACAAAAGGGGAAATTTTTTTGTAAGGAGCCCGAGAAGAATTAATTTATTTCTTGAAATCCTGAAAATATCAGAGTCAAAGGCTTTATGTGACATTCTAGAAGATACTTCTGATCTGGCTTCTCATTGGTGCGTGCAGGAAAAGGCTTTTTCAGATGATAAATGATCTCCCAACCATATTTGAAGTTGTGACAGGAAGCGCCAAGCAATCAAAGGATCAGTCAGCTGCTAACAATAATGGTAGCAAAAGCAAGTCAAGCGGGAAGGTGGTAAGCAAATTTCAACTTCATTTTCTTAGTTTACGTTCCTGGTTCTTCCCCTTTTGAAAAGTTTCTTTGGTCTTGCTGTTTGGATGCTGCTTCTTATCAGTCATCCCAATCTGACTCTCAGGCCAAGGGAGTGAAGATGTCTCCCCCTCCCAAAGAAGAGGATGAGAGTGGAGAAGAAGAAGAAGAAGATGACGAACAGGGGGCAACGTGTGGAGCATGCGGTGATAATTATGGCACTGATGAGTTCTGGATCTGTTGCGATATATGTGAGAGATGGTTCCATGGCAAATGTGTGAAAATCACCCCTGCTAAAGCTGAGCACATCAAGCAATACAAGTGCCCTAGCTGCAGTAACAAGAGGGCTAGAGTTTAGAAGCTCTGGAGGATCTCAAACCAAACAGGACAGACAAGGTTTAGAATGTTTGATAAAAATTTTAAAGTTAAGAACGTTGGTTGCCTGTGTTAGTCAGCTGAACATGAATGACAATGCAGACATAATTTAAAGTTTTGCTAGTGTTTATTCCTACTGTGTCTAATCTCCCTGTTAATTGTGTTTTTAAGTAGTCATTGGCGAACAAGGATATTATATGAATATATCTGATTGCTTTTATGCAGATTTGATGTATTTCTTCTTCACCATCCTTGGTATACTATAACTAATGGTTTGTGATGCACCTTTTCTTATCTGAGAACCTTGCTGTGCCCCTATGAAGCATTGAATATTGAAACAAATATGGACACTGGCATGACAAAAATTCAAATCTGTAATTTAACGTGTTGCACCATGTCCAGGACCGAACTAGCTTCTATTCCTCCCTGTTATAATAGCTCTTTGAGTTTTGACATTTGTTGTTTTGAGGTCTGCAGATCATAGAATGAGATCAGCTTTTCAATTTCCAACCTAAAAGTGATTGAAATGACGAAACTCAAAGGAAAAAGATATTAAATTTGAGTGTTTAATTTAAGCGTCTTATAAACTGAGTAGCATGTGAGTAGAGAACTAGAGAAGCCTGTTTGATCTAAGACTGGTGTGGACATGAATCCTTCAAAATGCTCGTGTTTTATGAATGCACAATAAAAGATTATGATCATTTTTAGCAGGTCATTGAGGAAAACTTCATGGCAGTGGCTTCAGTTGAGTAAAGCTTCAATGGTGGTTATTGTTGCACTAGGCTAGTCTGAAGAAATATTTCTTAGTTTCATCACTTTTATTTTCGAGTAGATGTTTCAACTTTGTTATCCCCTCCCCGATTTGATGTCTGGGTTCTGGATTTTTGGTTAATAGTGGAAATTTAGTGAAGTTCTGTGTAGAATACACTTCATATTGATGTCTGATCGTCGTGAAATTCTCTTCCTTTATAAAACTTTTGATGGTGTTGTATGTGATACACTTCATGTACCTATCTTCGGTCTCAAAAAAGGAAAACGTATTTCCAGTAACTTAGAAATAAAGAATTGAATGCTATTTTATATTTTTACATTAATCGCTTATCTTTTACTTCTTTTTCGTTTTTGCTTTCTTTGTACGATACAGAATCAACATTCTTGGCTTCCATGCTCAATGGACACGGGCTCAATGTCCTAAAATCGGACGTAAAAAAAAATGTTGTGCTCAAGGAAAATGTCAAACAAAATATTGGAAGAAAAAAATAAAAATAAAAACAGATGTCGTCGTCGTCGTCATTTTTTAAATATACAACAAGCCTTGTTCATCGATACATGTGTGTGTGTGTGTGAAATATATGGGCTTCATTTACTAATTATAAATAGTACAACTCACCTCAACAGTCAAAATAGTGTTTGTCTTGAGTCCTCTCCTGAAATATAATTTGGATGATGCATCAAGTGAGAACAGCTTTTGAAGTTTCAGTGTTTGAAAATTGAAAAGTGAAAGTTTTTCATAAAGTACCATACTAGTACTTGGTGTTATCTATTAGCACTTGGAGAGGACAAAAGATAAGTTTTAGGAGAGAAGCTAAAGCTCCTCATATCAGACTCTCTATAATAAACATACTTATTATTATGGTAATTCACTAATCATCCATCTCCTTTCATTTCCCAAAAACAAGATATCCATACCTAGCTTACTCGATGAGAGATTGATTTATAACACAAGCACATGAATTTTAAAATCTTGTTAATGATATAAGGACTTGTTCTTTCAACATGTTTAAAATTACTTGACTTGCTTTGAAGAATTGCTTGTTACTTCCAAGCAAACATGGTTTGAGATGGTGTCATAAACTAACCCAAATGCATTATGCTGATAGGTAATTAGTATTTTTTGGGTATTCTCAATTTTCTTTGGCTACAATAAAAATTTAAATGAATTGAATCTCGAAATCTTACAAAGATCAGGGTATAGCTTCATGCTTAAAAAACACTTATAAAAGTATTTAAAAGATTGTCATCAATAAAGTTCTCAATCAACAGTAAAATTTGATCTAATAACATCACAAGATATAGACCAAATATTTATTAACTAGATAAATTTTTATTGATGCAAGGCTTGTCTTTTTCTATGAATTTTTTAAAACCCAACTCAAACTTTTTTTAATGAAAAGGAGAACACAAATAAAAAGATGACATTGATTAATAATGGAATGTCCAATTAATAAGCAAAGTAGGATCACTTTGCTCATTGGACCCACTACTAAACTTGTGGCTCAAGAATGGGATTCGTAAATTGGACACCAGAACTGTCAACTGCTAGGAGCATGTGGTAGCAACTCCACCTCTATTCATTTCCTATTTCTAATAATAATAATTATTATTTCTATTAATTGCTGTAATTCTTTTTTGTCAAATATATGTAATTATTGTTTGCTTATGAGATATTAGGTGTATTCGTTACTGACAGTAAAAATTAATCTCTCAATGCATCCGAATTCAATGAGTAGTTCAAATCCTCTCTTCTAGCAAGTATTTCACGTGATCATTAAAAATGTAAATGCAAGATATAAAAATAATACCAAATCACAATTTTACTTTTTTATTGTCCCCTGTATCTTAATTCAATACTTATTTGACTGTAGAGAAGTTTTTGAAATCCACATTCATAAAACTGCCTTTTAACTTGCCATTTCATTACACATGAATTTTCAAATGTTGAAAAAATAGATTGGACAATTATGTTCGACCACACTTTCAGGGAGGGAAATAAATGTGCCGATTGATTATCTCATTAGGCTTACACCGATAATTTATGAATTCGTATCTTTAATATCTTGTTGTTTGATTGTTGTAATATTTTGTATGCTGACATGACTCGTATTGTCAATTAGCACAGTCTACCCGTGGCTTTCAATTCAAGAAAAAAAAAAGTTGATAAAATACTCCAAGTTACAGCTACAGTATAGACATTTACTGGATTTGAGAATTTGAAACATTCATGAAATCCAAATCTTCTCTCAATGTACAAGGGGGAAAAAAAAAGGATATGTGACTATGCTCATTTTTTATTTTAAGAAAAATATGTGTAGCATATTTTACGTTATCCTTAAAATATTATTTTTTTTTATTAAAAAAAGTTAAAAAATTTATAAGGTCAAAAGAAAAAGTGCAAAGATAGATTCAATCCTCATCCCACCCATCCACGTGGATCTAATAATGAGTGAATCATCAAGTTGTACGTGATTTTAGCTTAATTGATTTTATATAAATGGATAAGCTCTACATTCAATTATATCTAATAGAATGAACTTGACCATTGTGGATGTTTCCTAACAAATGATACAAGACACGCCCACTACAATTTCTCAATTCATGAAAGAAATCCTCTCTACATACATATACTCGTGTAAATTCGTGTGATGATTTGAGCTGTATTGTTTATGGCGTATAAAAAATATAACTAAAAATATATTTTATATTTTATATTCAGGTTTTTTATATAATTATCTGATATTCAATATTAATATGTTTTATTTTGGTACTGTTAGGTTTAGATCTGCTTGGTTATTTTACATTTGTGTGTATGGATACTTTTTTTTTTAAATAATTGTTATAATAACATTTGTGTTTGGATATATTTTTTTAAAAGTCAGTTTGATAAACTGAAAATTATTTAAACTATGATAATAAAATATATTTTTGAATATACAATTAATAAAAAGAACACTAATTTATGATGATTTATAATCTTTATTATACAAGTGTAATAAACTTAAAATATTTAAAAAATATGATAAAAATTTTAAATAATATAAAATTTAATGTATAATGCTAAAAATTTTACTTCTAATTATTTGTATTTTTTCAATTTGTAATTTTAAAAAAAGTGATAAAAATTTATAATTTTTATTATACATTAATGTTAAAAATTAACATGATTAATTGTTTAATTTACAATGTTAAAAAATTGATATCTAATTATTATTATTTAAATGATAATTATATTTTCAATAAATTAATTATTTTAAATAAAAAAATAACATATTAAACTTAAATAATATGATCAAATAATATCTCATTTTTTAAAAACTACTGAATGGTATTTTGAATTTTTCACGCTTGAGCCCATTTCAAAAGTCATTTTTTAAAGCCTTTTTTGCTTTTAAAAAATTATTTTAAATAGCTTTTTATGTTCCAAAAGTAAAAAAATACTTTTAGAATGTGAAAAGTTAATTTATCAAATGGTGTTGAGGAGCTTTTGAAGTTTACTTTTAAAATATGATCTTCTTAATTTTTAACATGATCATGCTACCCTTAATTTGTAATTTTAAAAAAAGTGATAAAAATTTATAATTTTTATTATACATTAATGTTAAAAATTAACATGATTAATTGTTTAATTTATAATGTTAAAAAATTAATATATAATTATTATTATTATTTAAATGATAATTATATTTTCAATAAATTAATTATTTTTAAATAAAACAATAACATATTAAACTTAAATAATATGATCAAATAATATCTCATTTTTTAAAAACTATTGAATGGTGTTTTGAATTTTTCACACTTGAGCCCATTTCAAAAGTCATTTTTTAAAGCCTTTTTTGCTTTTAAAAAATTATTTTAAATAGCTTTTTACGTTTCAAAAGTAAAAAAATAATGTGAAAAGTTAATTTATCAAATGGTGTTAAGGAGCTTTTGAAGTTTACTTTTGAAATATGATCTTCTTAATTCTTAACATGATCATGCTATCCTTAATTTTTATATAAAATATTGTAAGCATATTTTTTACATATCAAATTAATAACATTTCTTAACAAAGTTTTTTGAAAAATAAGTTGACATTATTGACTAAACAATTAATTGTGCTAATTTTAATTATCAATGTACATTGAACAATTTATATAACTTTTGTTCAATACATTAAAATTTAGATTTTCATCCTTATTATTGAACATATCAAATTTTGTATTATTTAAAATTTGAATCGCATATATTTTTTAAACATTTTTAATATTAAGCATCTGTATAACAAAATTACATATTATAAAAATCAATGTTTTTTTTTATTATTACACATTCAAAAATACTTTTTATTATATATAATTTAGATAATTTTTAGTTTACTAAAATGAAATTTTAAAAAAATATTTAAATAAAAATTTCATTATGTAACAATTTATTTTTGTGACATTAATTTTTATTAAATAAATTTTTGACAAACTAACTTTTAATTTACAAAAAATCAATTGAGCAATTGATTGGCTAGTTTTTCTAATTGATTTTTTTCCCTAATTTGAATATTTAATCTTGCCTAAAGAGAACTAAGTGCATTACATTCCACCCAAACAAAATCATGATCCAGACATAATTGTGGAATGTGCTCACGATCGCTATACTTGGGATCTAATCCTTGAGAAAGTCACTAACTAAACTTATCTGATGTGAACTAACTTGATATTTCCTTTTGTTTTATAAATTTTGAAATGGTCCAAAGTCAAAACATAAACTATAGTGTATTCGGATATATTCATAATTCATAAATTCATAAATTATGGGCATTAACAAATTATATATGATTATACCACTTATTTTGTAACATCCCAATTTAAATTTTAATAGTTAATTTGGGTTAATAGAAATAAAAAAAAAATATTTAGAGGTAAGAAAATTAGTAAGAGATGATTATTAAATCTAATTTAGGATATAATTCTAAAAAAAATTAATTAAATAAAAAAAATTTAAAAAAAAAATAAAAAAAAAAAAAAATATATTATTAAATTATTATTATAATAAAAAAAAGGAAAAGGTTTGCAAAAAAAAAAGGGAAGAAAACATGCCGCCGCCTCAATAGTAACAATAGTAAAGAAAAATAATAAAAAAAAAAAGAAGAAGAAAGAAGAGAGAGAAAAGAATAAAAAAAATATGTGGGACCCACTGAATTTTTATAAAACTCACCCGTTTCCTTTCATTTCTGCAATTCTTTTCCTGCGCGCGAGCTGAGGCGGAGAGAAGCGAGTCGCCGGTGCAAAATATCTAAATTTTTAAGGTAAGAGTTTTTAATAGGATATTTAGGGTGTGATTTTAAGCTTTTCAAGACTAAGTAAGTGTTCTAAAATTTTTTCTTAGTCATCCTTCTTCTTTGGTTTCTGAGTTTGTAGTGGTAGAAAATTTAAGATCTGGAAGAGGGATGAATTTATGTTGAATAAATATGGTTTTTAAGGTTGTTAGTAGTATAATAAATATTCTAGAGTATAAATTTATTGGTGATCTTTGAATTTGTGGCTTATGGATCAAATTCTAAACTAGATCTAAAAATATATGTTGATTTATTGAGGTTTAGATGATTATTTGGGACGAAAAGTGAATTATTATGGTTATAGGATTATGATTCTAAGCTAGAGACTCAATTTTTAATTTTTGGATATTTTAGGTACGAATTTATGAAATAAAAAAAAATTTGATAACAGAAATTAGTTTAGAAGTTGATTTTTAGATTATTAATGTTTATTGATAATTAAAAGAGGAGTTAAAAATTTTACTTAATAGTATTAACTATAGATTTGTATTAAGATTGAGATTAGAAATTATGTTATATTTTTAATTCTATTATTAGAATTATTTTATTAGTTTCAAAAATTGAAACTAATATTTTTAAATAATATGTTATTTGTAGATTGTATTACTGGTGAAGATTGTGGTGAGAGAGAAATTTTAAGAAATAATTTATTGAAAAAGCCACAAGGTAACCATGCTTTTAATTTGTGATTAGTGTTACTTCATGTTAATTAGGTGATTATTGAGAAAATTATGAATTTTTATAATATTGTATAATTGTGCAATATTATTATAAATTTGTTTAATTATTGTGGGAGGTGTTGGGAGACTTGCTATTATTGTTGTATTTATGTGCCACGTGGTACGCCCCTATTGGAGCTCAATAGGTGGCTTGTAAGGGCTCGGGCTAATCTACCTTTGGCCGGGTAATTTAGCACCGAGTGAGGGCTACGGCTCGAGGTTAATGGAGGGATATAAGGATGGTTGTTTGTGTTTATTATAATATTTCTTATATTTGTTGGAATTATATTATTTTTAATTCTCACTTAGTAAGCACACACTTAACTGTTTGTATACACTATCATAAATTGGCTTTGGTTACTGGGACTTTTGAGTCTCATTATGTGGTTAACAATTTTCAGGAGAAGAGCCACGAGTGACACGTGGAGGAGTCCCAGAGGCTTAGTGGTATAAATCCACTGTCTCTTTTGGGTATTTAATTTATGATTTATAATGTGTTATATTGCCAATATTAGGGCTTTTTATTTATTGTCAATTATATGAATATATAAATGTAATCATGCTTTTCAAACTATTTCTATTTTTGGTACAATTTGGATGACTGTAATTTTATTATTTGGTTTACTTTGGATTGGTTAAAATGGCATGATTATAAGACCAAATAACTGGCTTGTGTTGAAAATTGACTAAATTGCTTATTTTACTTGTTGGGAGTATAAGGATGGACAAATGTGATTTAGTTTACTTGTTGGGAGTATAAGGATGGACAAATGTGATTTAGCCTAATGGCATGTGGGAGGTAAAAATTTATCTGAAATATTATAGTGTGTGAGTTGAAGCCAATTATAAAATATTTTATATCGAAATTATTGATATAAAAATGTGTTGGGTGGCTGTAACCCAACTATGATTGAGTTAAATTATTTAAAAAAAAAATTTGGTGTGTTACAATTTTTGGTATCAGAGCTACATGGTTTCAATTCTTATAAATTATGAAATTGTTATACATTAACTTAGTTTATTGGCAATATACATTATTAAATCATAATACTTCTCCATTATTTTTTCTTGTCTTGAGATTAGTGTTAACTTAATTATGTGACTTCCATCCTTTAGGAGGGGAGAGATGGTGTCTAAAACTAGGAGAGGTGACGAAATTGCCGGTGATTCTATAGAGCCAATAGGAAATGACATACCTTCACTGCCACAACCGGAGCCCATACAGCAACAAATTGGGCAGGGCGAGCCCATACAGTCACAACCAAGGCAGGATGAGCCAACTATGAGGCAAATGATGGATCTACTATATAATCTTAGTGACCGCATGAAGAGACAAGAAGAAGAGTTGGCCGCTTTAAGACAATATAAGAAGAATGACAACCGAGAGGGAAATGGCCAACAAGAAGGAAGCCATACCAAGGTATTCAATGCGAGCCAATCTGCTGATGAAGGCTTACCTCCTTATTCTCACCATGAGTTCGAAGAATGTGAGGCTCCACTCTGACCAACAGACATCCACGATCACAAAGATCTGGAGTACTTTTCGTAAGTTTAATCCTCCTACTTTCGATGGAAATCTTAAGCCAGCGGTGGTTGAAGAATGGATAGATCAATTGGAGAGTATTTTTCGTATGGTTGTGTGCACTTCTAATTAAAAGGTGCAGCTGGCAATATTCCTACTACAGAAGAGTGCTAAGAAATAGTGGGAAACATCAGGACCGAAGGATGATTCCTCTCTTACTTGGGAAGATTTTAAAGCCATATTGTTCGAGAATTATTTTCCTACTGCACTGAGAGCAGAAAAGGAGGCTGAGTTTCATGCATTTCGTCAGGGTGATCTAGATGAGGATGAATTTATTGAACAATTCTCAGAATTATCTAAATACTCCACTTACCTCCAAAAACATGAAGACACGGAGTGGATGGCTGAACGATTGTTAGAGAAGGCGAGGCCTGATCTAAGGGAACAGTTAGCCCCTTTTGAGATTAAGACATTCAGTGAGATGTGCAATAAGCTTCGAATAGTTTCTCGGAGGAAGAGAGAGGCTAGATTAGAAGCTGATAGAGAGAGGAGGAAAGAACCTCATGGGAAGCCCCCTATCCACACCAGACCCATTGGTGGAGTAGAGAAGAGGAGCAGTCAAATCTTTGGAGGCTTTAGAAATCAGAAGAAGAAGGGCTACTACCATAAGGGCCAAAGCTACAGAGGGAATCAGAGTGGGAGTCAGGGGTCCTACAGGAGCCCAGCAACCTCTACTCCTACTTCCGGTGCTACTAGTAATCAAGCATGCAGTAAGTGTGGGAAGTTTCATTCTGGTGATTGTTGGGTTTATTACATCTGCCAGAAGCCTGGTCATATTGCCCGATTCTGCTATCAAAATCAGAATAGGGGTAATGATCAGAGACCTACAGTACCAGCACGAGTGTATGCCCTCTCTGGGCCAGAGGCTGCTAACAACCCTAATGCTATCCGAGGTATAATCCGAATCCTTGATAATGATGTTTGTGCTTTGTTTGATTCGGGTGCTACACACTCTTTTGTGTCTGATGAATGTATGAAAAGATGTAAATTGCCTGTGTGTACCTTACCTTTTGATGTGAAGATTTCTACTCCTGCTGGTTTGACTGTAAGGACTGCTAAGGCATGTCTAAATGTAGAGGTTGAGTATGAGGGTCGAAAGACCACCATAGACCTCATTTATTTGTCTTTATCTGGGATTGATGTTATTGTGGGGATGGATTGGTTGTCTGCAAATGGAGCTGTACTTAATTGTCAGAAAAAGAGTGTGTCACTCTCAGCTCTTACTGTAACTCCTATAGAGTCCCAAAGTCCTATGTTGTTGTCTGCAGCTCAAGTAGAACAGTGTATAAAAAAAGGTTGTCAAGTTTTATGATTTTCTTCTCAATCAAGGCAGAGGATTGAAGAAGGTGTAGATCGGATTCCAGTAGTGAGAGAATTCCCTGACGTCTTTCCTACTGAAGTGATCGGTTTGCCTCCAGAACGAGAGGTTGAGTTCTCAATTGAGCTCGTACCTGGTACGGGGCCTATTTCTAAGGCACCCTATAGGATGTCTCCATCGGAGTTAGCTGAGTTGAAGAGACAAATTGAAGAGTTGTTAGAGAAGGGGTTTATCAGACCGAGTGTATCACCATGGGGGTCACCGGTACTGTTTGTGAAAAAGAAAGATGGAAGCCTTAGATTGTGTATTGATTATAGACAATTGAATAAGGTAACCATCAAGAACAAGTACCCCTTACCTCGAATTGATGATTTGTTAGACCAATTAGTCAATTCAGCGGTGTTTTCTAAGATTGATCTAAGATCAGGGTATCATCAATTGAGGGTTAGAGCAGAAGATATCCCTAAAACTGCTTTTAGGACTAGATATGGGCACTATAAGTTTCTAGTGATGCCGTTTGGGTTAACAAATGCCCCAGCTGTCTTCATGGATTATATGAATCGAATCTTCAGGCCTTATCTCGATGAATTTGTTGTAGTCTTTATTGATGACATACTTATTTATTCTCGAGATGAGGTGGACCATGCTAGACATCTTAAAATTGTTTTGGAGATATTAAGAGAGCACAAGCTCTATGCCAAGTTGAGCAAATGTGATTTTTGGCTTAAAGAAGTTAAATTCTTAGGCCATGTTGTTTCAAAAGAAGGGGTAGCAGTGGACCCTAGTAAGATAGATGCAGTGATGAAATGGGAGCAACCTCGAAGTGTGACAGAGATTAGGAGTTTTTTGGGTCTTGCAGGCTACTATCGTCGTTTCATTAAGGGTTTTTCACAAATTGCAATGCCCTTGACTAAGTTGACCAGGAAAGATGCTCCATTTATTTGGACGAACGAGTGTGAAGTTGCCTTCCAGGAGCTAAAAAAGAGGTTGACCACCACACCGGTGCTCACCTTACCTGTTCCAACTGCTCCTTATACCTTGTATACTGATGCTTCTAAGAAAGGTTTAGGTTGTGTATTGATGCAGGAGGATCGAGTAGTGGCTTATGCCTCTCGACAGTTGAGACCTCATGAGGAAAATTACCCTACTCATGACTTGGAGCTTGCTGCTGTGGTATTTGCCTTGAAGATTTGGAGGCACTATCTTTATGGTTCTTCTTTTGAGGTCTTCAGTGATCATAAAAGTTTAAAATATTTGTTTGATCAAAAGGAGCTCAACATGAGACAGCGCAGATGGATTGAGTTTTTGAAGGATTATGACTTTGAGTTGAAGTATCATCCAGGGAAAGCTAACGTAGTCGCCGACGCTCTGAGCAGGAAGCTTGTACATACTGCTCACATGATGGTCAGAGAACATGAATTATGGAGTAGTTTTCATGCAGTAAATGTAGAAGTAGTCGAAAATCGTTTGGCTGCTCTACACATTACTGAATTTGAGAATAATTTTTGGGAAGAAATTAGAATTGCGCAACAGAAGGATGATTATTTGAATAAGATTAGGGTAGAGATTGGGGCTGGAAAGGCTGAACATTTTGATGTGACCGATGATGATGTCGTAAGATATAAAGGTAGAGTGTGTGTGCCTAATGATACTCGATTGAAAAATATCTTACTTGAGGAGGCTCATCAGAGTAGATATACCATTCACCCAGGAGCAACTAAGATGTATCATGACTTAAGACGTGGTTGGTGGTGGCCAAGGATGAAGAGAGATGTAACTGAACATGTAACTCGTTGTTTGACTTGCCAGAAAGTCAAAATTGAGCATCAGAAACCAGCCGGGATGCTACAGTCTCTTGATATTCCAGAGTGGAAATGGGACAGCATTTCTATGGACTTCATTACAGGATTGCCTAGAACATCTTCTGGTCATGACACTATATGGGTAATCGTAGATCGACTCACCAAATCAGCTCATTTTCTTGCTACTAATATCAAGTATTCTCTTGAAAAATTAACTGAAATCTACATAAGAGAAGTGGTGAGATTGCATGGAGTGCCGACAAATATTGTATCTGATCGTGATCCGAGATTCACATCAAACTTTTGGAAGTCATTACAGGAAGCCATGGGTACTCGTCTGAGTTTTAGCACCGCTTACCACCCCCAGACCGATGGGCAAACGAACGAACCATACAAACTCTTGAAGATATGTTAAGAGCTTGTGCCATTGAGCTTAGAGGTAATTGGGATAGTCACTTACCATTAGCTGAATTTGCCTACAATAATAGTTTTCATTCTAGCATTCAGATGGCACCTTATGAGGCATTGTATGGAAGAAAATGTAGATCGCCACTGTGTTGGACAGAATTAAGTGAGAGAACTGTTTTGGGGCCAGACATTGTTGATGAGACTACCCAAAAGATTGCTTTAATCAAGCAAAAATTACTCACAGCTCAAAGTAGACAAAAGAGTTATGCGGATAAGAGGAGAAGACCGCTTGAGTTTGAAGTAGGTGACCATGTATTTTTGAAAATCTCTCCGGTAACTGGTGTTGGAAGAGCTATTAAGGCTAAGAAATTGACACCAAGGTTTATGGGGCCTTTTGAGATCTTAAAACGAGTTGGACCAGTAGCGTACCAAGTAGCATTACCACCCCAAATTGCTGGTATACACAATGTATTCCATGTGTCACAACTGAAAAAGTATCAACCAGATCCTTCCCATATAATTGAACCCGAGGAAATTGAACTCAGGGAGAATTTGACATTCAGAGCTGAACCAGAAAGGATTGTGGATTATAAGGACAAGCAATTAAGAAACAAGACCATTAGATTGGTTAAAGTAATCTGGAAGAGCACAACTCCAGGTGATGCTACGTGGGAGACCGAGGACAGTATGCGACGTGATTATCCTCGTCTTTTTGATTAAGTAAGTAGTTAATAGTTACTAACTTTAAATTTTGAGGACAAAATTTCTAAAAGGAGGGGAGAATTGTAACATCCCAATTTAAATTTTAATAGTTAATTTGGGTTAATAGAAATAAAAAAAATAATATTTAGAGGTAAGAAAATTAGTAAGAGATGATTATTAAATCTAACTTAGGATATAATTCTAAAAAAAATTAATTAAATAAAAAATTTTTAAAAAAAAAAATAAAAAATAAAAAAATAAATTTATATTATTATTATTATAAATAAAAAAAAGGAAAAGGTTTGCAAAAAAAAAGGGAAGAAAACGTGCCGCCGCCTCAATAGTAACGATAGTAAAAAAAATAATAAAAAAAAAGAAGAAGAAGAAAGAAGAGAGAGAAAAGAATAAAAAAAATGTGGGACCCACTGAATTTTTATAAAACTCACCCGTTTCCTTCATTTCTTCAATTCTTTTCCTGCGCGCGAGCTGAGGCGGAGAGAAGCGAGTCGCCGGTGCAAATATCTAAATTTTTAAGGTAAGAGTTTTTAATAGGATATTTAGGGTGTGATTTTAAGCTTTTCAAGACTAAGTAAGTGTTCTAAAATTTTTTCTTAGTCATCCTTCTTCTTTGGTTTCTGAGTTTGTAGTGGTAGAAAATTTAAGATCTGGAAGAGGGATGAATTTATGTTGAATAAATATGGTTTTTGAGGTTGTTAGTAGTATAATAAATATTCTAGAGTATAAATTTATTGGTGATCTTTGAATTTGTGGCTTATGGATCAAATTCTAAACTAGATCTGAAAATATATGTTGATTTATTGAGGTTTAGATGATTATTTGGGATGAGAAATGAATTATTATGGTTATAGGATTATGATTCTAAGCTAGAGACTCAATTTTTAATTTTTGGGTATTTTAGGTACGAATTTATGAAATAAAAAAAAATTTTGATAATAGAAATTAGTTTAAAGTTGATTTTTAGATTATTAATGTTTATTGATAATTAAAAGAGGAGTTAAAAATTTTACTTAATAGTATTAACTATAGATTTGTATTAAGATTGAGATTAGAAATTATGTTATATTTTTAATTCTATTATTAGAATTATTTTATTAGTTTCAAAAATTGAAACTAATATTTATAAATAATATGTTATTTGTAGATTGTATTACTGGTGAAGATTGTGGTGAGAGAGAAATTTTAAGGAATAATTTATTGAAAAAGCCACAAGGTAACCATGCTTTTAATTTGTGATTAGTGTTACTTCATGTTAATTGGGTGATTATTGAGAAAATTATGAATTTTGTAATATTGTATAATTGTGCAATATTATTATGAATTTGTTTAATTATTGTGGGAGGTGTTGGGAGACTTGCTATTATTGTTGTATTTATGTGCCACGTGGTACGCCCCTATTGGAGCTCAATAGGTGGCTTGTAAGGGCTCGGGCTAATCTACCTTTGGCCGGGTAATTTAGCACCGAGTGAGGGCTACGGCTCGAGGTTAATGGAGGGATATAAGGATGGTTGTTTGTGTTTATTATAATATTTCTTATATTTGTTGGAATTATATTATTTTTAATTCTCACTTAGTAAGCACACACTTAACTGTTTGTATACACTATCATAAATTGGCTTTGGTTACTGGGACTTTTGAGTCTCATTATGTGGTTAACAATTTTCAGGAGAAGAGCCACGAGTGACACGTGGAGGAGTCCCAGAGGCTTAGTGGTATAGATCCACTGTCTCTTTGGGTATTTAATTTATGATTTATAATGTGTTATATTGCCAATATTAGGGCTTTTTATTTATTGTCAATTATATGAATATATAAATGTAATCATGCTTTCAAACTATTTTTTTTTGGTACAATTTGGATGACTGTAATTTTAATATTTGGTTTACTTTGGATTGGTTAAAATGGCATGATTATAAGGCCAAATAACTGGCTTGTGTTGAAAATTGACTAAATTGCTTATTTTACTTGTTGGGAGTATAAGGATGGACAAATGTGATTTAGTTTACTTGTTGGGAGTATAAGGATGGACAAATGTGATTTAGCCTAATGGCATGTGGGAGGTAAAAATTTATCTGAAATATTATAGTGTGTGAGTTGAAGCCAATTATAAAATATTTTATATCGAAATTATTGATATAAAAATGTGTTGGGTGGCTGTAACCCAACTATGATTGAGTTAAATTATTTAAAAAAAAATTTGGTGTGTTACATGTTTTATTACAAGACACCTTTAGTCATTTCGCCAAGAATCAATAAAATATGTTTAATCATTAACTTTATTTAAAAATAAAATAAATTTATGATTTTACTCATATTTAAACAAAACATTTACTTATTTATAATACATTCTCTCTTATAGTGAATGACTTTAAATAAAAATAATATTAAAAAATTTAATTAATATTTTACCAAATGACTTATAATAAAAATTATCTATTTTGTTTCGAGTGTTTATGATAACAATTTTATTACCCCTTAATCTGTCAAAAATTCGGGCGATCACTCGTCAAAAGCAGAGTTGGGGTTACCTCATTTTCAAAAGCACACGCATTTTCAAAAAGTCCTTCCTTGATATTGACAAATAAAAACTCAGTTGCCTTTTACTCAAAAAAAAAAAAAAAACTCAGTTGCCTTGTCATAATCACTGTTATGCCTAACGCTGCTGAGATAAGGCCTAACATGTTAGTTATATACTACATCATATTATTTATGTTATACAAATAGTGCGATTTATTAAATTTTTACATTATACTATATACAGTTATACACAAAGATTATGAAACTCCTGTGTTATAAGAGTGCAGCCTGAATTGAAGACGAGGCATTATATATATATATAATATGTTTAACATGGACAAATTTGTTGTTTGTCTGAGGATAATAATTTAAAAGTTTTTTTTAATATTATACTCTTGTTTTTAAAGTTTAACCCCGTTAAAATGTGAAAAAAGAGTATTTAAAAAGCGAACAAAACGCAACAAAATGTATGGGGATACACAAGAGTTACGCAAATATATATATTTTTAAAAGAAATATACAATGCATAGTTTATTTATAATAATTCATAAATAGTTAAATACTGTTCTCTCTTCTTGCATTCCGAATCATAACTTCTTGCACCCGCACTTTTAAGTGGGCCATCATTTCCAACGACTAATTTTTTTAAAATAAAAGAGAAAAATTACAATTAAGGACAATTGGAGATAATTAATTATGTTCCATGATTAAATAATTATGACGTTATATTGCAGGGCCAAATGACCAAAATTGAATTTGTTATGAAAAGATAAACTTCCTCTCATATATGTATATATATATATATTCTTTTAACAATAAACTCTCTATTTTTATTTAATTTTTTTTATTTTAACAACAATCAATTCCTTAATTAATAATTTTAAAAATTGACATGATGGTAAAAAGGAATAAGTATTATTATTTAGTGAATAAATCCCTATTCCAATAAAAAAAGGTCTAATTTTTTTAACAACAATTAATTCTTCTACTTATAACTTCAAAAAATTAATTTGATAATGGAGAAAAACAAGTATTATAATTTGATGAATAAATCGCATTTTTATTTAACAATAATTAATTCCTTTATTACTAACCACAAAATATTACTTAGTAGAGATAAATTGTTATTATCTAGTAACCAAGTCTACATTTGAGAAAAAAATAAATTTTATTTTTATTTTAATAATAATAAATTTTTTAATCACAACAACTATATATCAAGAGTAGTTTTATTTTTTCACTATAAATTTTAATTATATTTAGGCCATTTGATCATGTAGAATAATCTCAAAATCATTTGATCTTGGGGAGCAATTAATTATCTTCACTGGTCCTTGATTATGATTTTTCCAAAACAAAGCATGGAATAGAAAAATCAAAACAACCAAATGGAAGAATTTTTATATCCGCACTGTTCGAATTAAATCAACCAACACGCCCAATAAATAATGCAAGAACGTAGTGACATTGGCAAGAAGTCAAAAGTTGTAGGCTTGGAGCTTCTAAAGCATGATGAAATCCCCTGAAGATAACATATAAAGCCCCACTAGCCCGGATTGTGTTTAACTCAAATTCTTATTAGGAAAAAATATGTCGAATGAAATTGTTTTTAATAAAAATTAAATAAATACATGCAACCACACGCCAAACAAAAAAAGAAAGAAAAACCCGTCTGAATCGGCTTTAAATAATTGAAAAAACTTTAGAAAAAAACCAAACTCATTTTTTGGTCTTAAAAAAAAGCTTCAAAGCCTAAACTGCAAATACAGTTATACACACAGTTAACATGCTTTGCTTTTTAGTTTAATTTGATTTAGATTTTGATGTTGATTAATCATTAATGATGCTTGGGTTATGACATATCAATTATCAACCAATTTGATAAAAGTTCAGTTTCAAAAAATTATATTATAAAAAATTATAAATATAGATTTCAACAGTTATAAATATAGTTGGAAATTAAATATTATATTATATATTAATCCCTCCACTATTGTTATCAACAGATAACTCGAATTCACAATAAGTCACTTTCCCTTCATTTTCATGGACGGGCTTTGAATGAGTTCAATGTCACCGAAATCAAGCAAAAGCACAGAGAATCTCCCACTCTCTCACAGTCACAACTCACAACAGTGTCACCGATTCAAGAATTCAATTGGGGCGCCAATACAACCCTAACAAACAGACAAAGAGAAAGAGACAGACACAGGTTCAGCTACTCCTCACAGATCTGCTGTCACAAGTTCCTATACCTCATTTGCTATTCCAACACCTTCCATTCTGTCATCATTTCTATCCCTTTTTGCTTTTTGGTCTGATCGTTAATCCTCTGTGTGAAAATTTATATTTTGTTCTGTAAATACATGGAATTCAGTCTTGCTTCTTTTTGATTCTGAGGCGTTGGTTCGAGTTTGAAGCTTCCAAGTTGCTAAACATGTCTGAATGTTGGGTTTCTGATCCTAGCAAGCTTCACCTGAAGAAGAAGGACCTCACTCAAATTCGTAAAGCTGCTCGTGTGTTGAGGGATCCTGGTACGACGTCGTCCTGGAAGTCACCTCTAAGTTCCTCAAGATCCGTTACTGCTGCTTCTGCTTCTGCATGGAAGAGCAATTTCTACAGTGGAAAAGAGAATGTGTTCTTGTACAACGGGAAGAATCACAAATCATCAGGCGACAACAAGAGTGGACTGGCAAAAAACGACAACGTAGAGGAAGAAGATGATGGTGATGATGAGGATGCTGCTGGTGGCACCGGCAACGATACGTCTTCTTCATCTCTTCTGGGAAGTTTCGAGGATACCTTGAGCGATGCTCGAGGTTGCGATTCGAAGAGCGACTCTCACTTGCGAGTTGGGAGACGTTCTTCTATTTTCGGTGTACAGATGCTAATCGTGTTTCTTCGGCCAGAAGAAAAATGGGCAGTATCAGGAGAAAGAGTAAGAAAACCAACAGATACTTGAATAATTTGTCAAGATGTCGGCAACCAGAAACCAATCTGGGTAGGAAGTTTGTAAATTCCAAGATATTCCCGGAGGACTCAGTTGAACAGTCTGATGACACTGAAGATTACAGCAATTCTGAGGATTTAAGTCGAATTTTAGGGTCATCTCGTTTGCTGTTGAAACTCAAGCGTAGCAATTGGTCTCGTTCTTCCTCAAAGTTACTGAGAAGTAGCCGAACTGAGGACTCTTATTATACTTATAGCACTCCTGCGTTATCAACCTGCTCCCATAATAGGTATGGTCACCATAATTCAAGTACTGTTGGATCCTGGGAAGCCACAGCAAGCTCATTGAATGATGGTGATGATGAGGTAGACGATCATTTGAATTTTCCTGGCCAGAGGGGATGCGGTATTCCTTGCTGTTGGTCCAAGAGGACTCCAAAACATAGGGGGATGTGTAGGAGTTGTTATTCTCCTTCTCTTTCTGAGACTTTGAGGAGGAAAGGAAGTAGCTTATTCTGTGGAAGTAAAAGTATCTATACAAGACACCGAAGGTCCTTATCAAGCTCTAACAAGTGGAGGGTTTCTTCAAGGATTGCTCAGGGTGTTCTCCCATTGCTCCCCAGCAGTGGTGATGTTAGAGGAGGGTCATCTGTAGGAAGTGGGAGGAGTGATGATGAACTTTCCACAAACTTAGGGGAACTTTATCTTGAGGGTTTAAGTAGGTTAGATGGAAGGAGATGGTCATCAAGTTGTAGGAGTCAGGATGGTTTGGGGATTGTGGCTGTAGATGGGGAAGGGGATGAGGAAGGCACACTAGAAAATGCTAGGAGTTTCAGTCAGAAGTATAAGCCTATTTCCTTTGGTGACTTGATTGGCCAGAATATTGTGGTTCAGTCACTTATGAATGCTATTTCAAGGAATAGAATTGCTCCTGTTTATCTTTTCCAAGGTCCTCGTGGTATCGGTAAAACTTCTACGGCCAGAATTTTTGCTGCTGCCCTGAATTGTATGGCTCCAGATGTAAATAAGCCTTGTGGATACTGCAGGAATTGCACTGATCTCAATTCTGGCAAGAGTAGGGATTTCTTGGAAGTTGATGGCACCAATAAGAAAGGGATTGATAGTGTTAGATATCTATTGAAAAGACCATCAGCAGGATCACCGTCAACACCCTCACGATACAACGTATTTGTGATAGATGAGTGTCACTTGCTTCCTTCTAAGACATGGCTGGCATTTCTGAAGTTTCTGGAAGAACCACCTAATCGAGTTGTATTCATACTTATAACAACTGATCTTGACAATGTACCACTAACAATACAATCTCGAAGCCAGAAGTACCTTTTTAACAAAATTAAAGATGCTGATATTGTGGCCAGATTGACGACACTATCTGCTGAGGAGAACCTGGATGTTGAAAAGATGCACTGGACCTTATTGCTATGAATGCAGATGGTTCACTTCAAGATGCAGAAACTATGTTAGAACAACTGAGTTTGTTGGGGAAGAGAATAACTACATCACTTGTCAATGAACTTGTGAGTTTTATGTGACCATCACTTTATGACGTAATCTGAAATACTGAAGCATTCTTCTTCAGTTTAATGAAATTTTGTTTGTCACATGTGCATCATTCAAAATTAATGCTGATTTGTTTTCTGCAAACAGGTGGGTGTTATCTCGGATGAAAAATTACTAGAGCTGTTGGAGTTAGCAATGTCATCAGATACCACAGAAACAGTGAAGAGAGCCAGAGAAGTGATAGATTCCGTGGCTGATCCAATGGCTTTGATATCACAAATGGCATGCCTCATTATGGACATCATTGCAGGATCATATGCTGTCATTGATACCAAACCTAGTGATTCGTGTTTTGGTGCACGAAGTTGTGAGTGCAATCTCTTTTAAAACTTTTAAATGAGTTTTATCCTCTTCCCTTATCTTAATTTTGGCATTTATAATGTTGCCTTATGGAACTTTTAGGTCACAACTCACGAGCTTCTTTAATGTAGGTTTTGCCCTGGTAAATATACCATCAGTAGTTTAGATGATATGATGCTTCTGCCTTCTTTTTTTGGTTACTTTTAGTTTCTATTTTACTGATTCATCCTCTAGATTGAGTAATCCATGCCCACATTCTCAATTGCATATTTTAATGTTCATTTACTTTCTATTGATGAAACTTCACAATTGTCAGCTATAATTTTTTTCCATTTTTACATAATTGGAAATGTAGGGAAAAAAGGTTATGTGATTGAGTGAATATTATTACGAAGCTATCCAAGTCTATTTCCTGGTTCTTGCTTTTCTCTTTTGAGCTTAGGCTTGCATTTTGGGAGAAGGGATCCTGGTTCTTGATATTTTTAGCCCCTCGTTCTATTATTAGATTCAGGGGTGCTCTGCATCCCCCTTGATTGTCTTTATGTGTTATATTCATGGGGGCAGTAACATACTTGTCTAATTATTGAGATGCACGCTTGGGTTTCATGCTTAGTGAATGAATCAGAGTTGTGGAGGTTAAAGCATGCTTTGAAGCTGCTCTCAGAGGCTGAGAAACAGTTCAGGACTTCTAGTGAACGCTCAACATGGTTCACAGCCACTCTGTTACAGCTTGGTTCAATGCCTTCACCAGATCTTATCCAGTCAGGCAGCAGCAGGAGACAGAGCTGCAAGACTTCTGAATATGATCCATCAAGTGCTTCAAGAGAGGTTACTGTTCCGAAGCATAGTTCAGATGTCAGATATATTTCTCGAATGTCAACATCCCCTACATCACAGCAGCGACCTGTGAATGGCAATTCCAGACATCAAAGGGATGTGTCGTCTAAATCAGATGGTTTCAGCTTGAGTTCAAAGCCATCAAGTAGTCCTGTTCTAGGAGATGATGATGCAACACCTGCTTCATCTGATGATCTTTATTGGGAATATGATGTTAAGATGTGTAAATTCAGGGAAATTACATGATATCTGGGCTAGTTGTATATGTAGGATCACTCTTGAGGCATCGCTGCTTCAGCTGCATCAAATCATGGAAAACTGTATCTATTTGTGAAGTTGAAGGTGAGCTGATAAGGTTTTTCAGCACAACTAGATATTTTGGTTTTTCACCCTTGTGCAGCTTGATACCAGATGATTATTGTAACCATGGTATTAATTCAAACTCTACAACAGCCAATAGCTTGACATTCGGTTACACATTAGTATGGATGGCTTAATGGTATTAAATCATATTTGTAACTCGAGACCAATGCGTTTAATCTCATCTGCAAATTCCATTCTTTCTTGTGTTTGTGCAGATCTCCGTTCTTTCTGTTTTTCAATTTGCTAGTACTTTTATCACCTTATTCCAATTTCATCACATATTTATAGAAACTCGTTTTTATATAATTCTTCTGCAGGTTTTCTGGTTGCATATGTTGCATTTGGAGACAGAGATATTAAACTAAGGGCTGAAAGGTTTTGAGTAGTATTCCAAATTCAATGGAAATGGTACTCAGGTGCAACGTGGAGGTTAGAATTATTCACTTGCTTGATGATGAAGGTGAAAATTAACTGATATCAGACAGGCAGGATCAACAATGGGAAGTGAGAAGTTAAGAAAAGGAAGCCATACAAATGAAAAGGGTAGTCATTCTCGCTTTCCTCCTTTGCTGGATGAAACTTGCAAGCTGTCGTGGTTCATCAGATTCTATGGCTGAGAGAACGGTGTGTGAGAGGATGAACAGGTAATTCCTGCACAAAGAGTTGAATCTATATATACGTGAGCAGAGGCTGGAAACTGCTTGGCTACAGGCTGTAGAAAAGGTTCACCAGGATCATTGAGTCATGCAAGACCTGAGAAGAATCAGGTCCTGCCTCAGGAAAATGTTATCTGTAAAGACCTAATAGAGTCCATTGATTCAAAAGGTTTCCTCTC
The DNA here is from genome assembly GCF_029017545.1 of Prosopis cineraria. Classification (NCBI taxonomy): domain Eukaryota; kingdom Viridiplantae; phylum Streptophyta; class Magnoliopsida; order Fabales; family Fabaceae; genus Prosopis; species Prosopis cineraria. Next base: position 35,434 of record NW_026556429.1, read on the forward strand.
AGCATCGGGAAGATGACCTTCATCATGAAGTCAAAGTTTTGAAAGTTAAACATGGAAGGATCCTACAAAATGGAGCCCGATGCCCCATGTCCCCAAGTTTATTGCACGGTAGAGCAGTTTAGCAAAGAATTCCAGCAAAGACAATCTGTAAGTCCTTAATTTCCACAACTTTTGAATGTCCTTATCTTTACATATGATTAGGAATTCATGTTGTGAAAGATGGAATTTAATGTATAGTCCATGGAAAATTATTGATTTTTTGGCAAGGAAAAAGATTTTATGGCGGTGGTGGGGGACAGTTCAAATAGAATATTGCTGTTACATGAATACTGCCCTCAACAAATTGCATGAAAATGTTAAACCCTGGGGTTGCTTTACTGTCAATATTTGTTTTTGCAGAGTGGCATAATGTTGTATTTATTTTTAATGCATTCTACTGTGTGATATCTGCTTGGCACAAGTAAATATGGATGAAAAGTTGACTTAATTGTTTCTTGAACAGTGTTGGCAACCAAAATATCAGAACCATATTTTTATTATTTTGTCAAACTGTCTTATTTACTGAAGGAAATAATTGCTCTCGTTGTTGAACCCATTATCGGGATAATGAATTATACATTTTGAAGCGAGGCCCCTTGGAAAATAGTTGACTCCAAACTTATGTGTGTTGTGAAATTATCGGAAGGCTATATTCCAATGAATGCACGCTTGGGCTTTCATTTTATATGTTTGAAATAATAATCTTTGTAAGCCGCTACTTGGGGGCCGACAAGTGAA